>NC_137690.1:7282737-7285237 GCF_963989245.1 Nansenia antarctica
AAAACACCACACACATAGAAACGTTAGTAGGCATCACAGAGACTCGAATTGAATTCCCGCAGAGCAATTATCTATTTGAACAGGGTAAGGTGATTATGGATATATAAACATTTTCTGAATTCCAGGGGAAGAGCTTATCATAATGCTTTGAGATTGTCTCCCTGGGAATCATGACACATTGCTTTTCCCTTTCAATGGTATGAACAACATGTAGGGAAAACCATCTTCCTCCAAACAGCACACCACCTGTCATGCCTTTGATATTGTAACCGTTCAATGCCTAATTCCAGGGGATGAATGGACAACTATTCTGTTCATTGTTGGGGGATATAGGCCCTGAACACAGCAAAGACCTAGGTTCTAGGCCCTGGACAATCTAGACAATTTGATGGCAGCTACTAGATTGTAATCAAGTGCAATACTGAAACACAACTGTGAACATTTCAAACCTGCAAACTGCGACACTTTAAATGAATGTGCAATAACACTATGTGCAATATGACAACCCTTGTGCACATAAGGTTCAGAGATAGGAAATGTTAGGATATTTATAGCATAGCATAGAGTACAGCACAGTGTTTTATTTGTATAGTATAGTAGTATAGTATAGTGGATAGTGTACATAGCCTTTATTTATGTAAACCAGCTCTTTTTCCCTTCTTGTTTTTTTTTGTATTTTTTTTTTCCTAGCACCAGGGGAGCCACCCCTCCCAAATGTCGTTGTTTGGTACCTGTACTATATCAATGACAATAAAGACCATTCATTCATTCATTCATTCATTCATTCATTCATTCATTCATTCATTCATCATTCATTCATAGAACAGGTTATTGTAGCCTATCCTATCGCACCTATCCAATTTAAAAAACGTGGACCTGTTCCTTTAAATGTTCCTTCCAGTCCGGTTGTCTCAGTAACCCGGAAGCTTCCCTATTCCGCATGTCTCAGATCCCTTCCTGTTTAGTACCAGGAGGCTGCAGATGCTGGATGGTGTAATTAGGACCTTCCCTCCCTGGTAGTGATGTGATGGTACGTGCTGCTTCTAATAAACAGATGCATGATTGTTAGAATATTGTCTTTCTGGCGTTATTATGTCAACATGCGCTTTGGTGGAACGGACGATCATGAAAACACTGAGAGGCACAGGAGAGATGCTTTCACTGTGTGTGTGTGTGTGTGTGTGTGTGTGTGTGTGTGTGTGTGTGTGAGACTGTGTGTGTGTGTGTGTGTGTGTGTGAGAGAGTGTGAGACTGACTGTGTGTGTGTGTGTGTGTGTGAGAGAGACTGTGTGTGTGTGTGTGTGTGTGTGTGTGTGTGAGAGAGTGTGTGTGTGCGCGCGCGCGCTGCTGCAGCTGCACCCCCCCCCCCCTTCCCCCCTGCTGTGTCGTTCAGTCTGTACATTGTTTACTAACATCTCCTCCGTTATTTATGATACACTATTATCTACGCTGTCGTTTAGCAACACATAACAATCAACAACGGTCGGGGTCTGTCAACTAGCGCGCACGTGGTCCATGTAAACATTCTCTAGTAGTAGGAACTCACTCACTGGCTGCGTTCGTAAATTCGCTCTGGAAATCTGATCGGCACTCATGGAATGCCTAGATCCAATCAAATGACTTGGTCCCTTTATGACGTTGAGCCCAGTGTGCGCTCCGGCGCTCTCAGAGCGAATTGACGAACGCAGCCCACTGTGTTTGTTGACTAAAGCTACACGACATGCGTCAAAGCATTACTAGACAGTTTGCACACTACTACTACTGCAGATCACATGCAGCTATAATTAGCTTCCCATTAAATATAGGCTATCTGTTTCTGACATCTGGGAGGACCATAGGCTATATTGAAATGTGCATGCACTTTGATTGATTGATTGAAAACTTTATTAGAAGATTTGCAGACGTAGGTACATGAAAGTACATATTACATACAAGGTCAACTAACAGGATAAAAACCCAAGAAAGCCACTGGCTTATTTCATATATACGTAAGTCGCATTGGATGAAAGCGTCAGCTAAATGGCATATCTTATTATATTATCTACTGATGCTCACTGACATAGTATAACAAACTCAGAATTACGGATGGGCTTTAATTAGGCTACCTATAATTCCATGTTAGTGGCTACACAAGTTAATTGTAGTCATAATGCTTGACTACCCATATCCTGCATACGAGGACTTATATAGGTTGAAGGGGAGGGATGAAGATGTACTCTAACAAAGTAACCACCTGTACTGTCTGTTGCTTATGTGCAGTGTGTGCGTTGATTTTTATTGTGTGTCAGGCCCAGGGGAGGCTGGTGGAGGTAGAAATCGGAGGACGGGCTCATTGTAATGCAAGGAATGGAATGAGGAATGGTATCAAACCCTGACAACGAGCCCATCCTCCGATTTCAACCTATTTCCGCCTCTCTCTGACCAGTTGTTGTCCCACCCTGTGCAGGGTGACCTGCAGTGAACCGCTCGACCAGGACATCCATGCTTCTAGCTCCCCCCT
>NC_137690.1:7290237-7292737 GCF_963989245.1 Nansenia antarctica
TCATAAAGGTCACTATTAAATTTAACACTGTTTTTGTGCTTCATTATGGTGGCGTGTCAACAGGAGGATGGATGGGGCTCATTCTGCAGCCCCGTGTGTGGAGGTATTAAACAGACACGGGGACGAGAGTTTGGGGCTCCTAAACGCAACAACTCATAGTCTTGAATTACTCCACCTCGTAAGATTACTCTTTACTCGTTCCTCATTGTGTTTTTATTGGTAAATAAACCGGGGGTGAGACACAGGTGTTTTGCCAGGCTAAATGGCTTTACTCTGAATGTACATGTGTGTACGTGTGTGTGTATCCCCCATAATGCTAAAACCAGAGTTTTTACCTGCTGAGGTAATCAGTGTTATTATACAGCTGCTTTAGTTCTTCAGCAGTACTAAAACTCTGGTACACGCACACACACACACACACACACGCAGACACACACACACGCAGACACACACACGCAGACACACACACACACGCAGGCACACACACACACACACACACACACACACACACACAGACAGACAGACAGAGGCACGCACACTCACTCACTCACACACACACACACACACACACTCACACACACACAAACACACAAACACACACACATGCAGACAGACAGACAGATGCACGCACGCACACACACACACACACACACACACACACACACACACATAGACAGATATACACACACGCACACACACACACACACATGCACACACACACACACACACACACACACACACACACACACACACACACACAGACAGACAGACAGACAGATGCACACACACACACACACGCACAGTGAAACAAAGTGAGCGGTGGCATTGGAGTGGAGGTGGGGGGTGTGTCCAGGGTCAGGCAGAGTGAAGGCTGATTGGCTGCCTCCCAAACCCCAGCCTCAAAGGGAACAGAGGGAACAGTTGTGGTGTCCATGTGCCACCTCACACCCCCCCCTCGACAGCCCACCCCACCACCCTTACCCCCCCCCCTCCCCAGCCTCACCTGTCCTCTCATCATCACAGGTGGGGGGGCGACGACAAACAGAGGCATGAGAGAGAGAGAGAAGCAACGAAAAAGAGAGAGAGAGACACACGCTCACACAAGAAAGAACGAGAGAGAGAACGAGAGCGATAGATAGATGGAGAGAGAGAGAGAGAGAGAGAGAGAGAGTTTACGCCACACCAGCTGTCCCCGGCTCGGTGTGCCAGCCGTCCCAGAAGGCCGTTGGAGTCGTGACTGGAGGAGAGGGCTGTGCGGAGCGGCGCTAGGTCCGTTCGTCCGCGGGCCTTGTACCTGCCAGATGGGGGGACGGCAGCCAAGCGCTTTTAATTGCATGAAGGGAGAGAGGGAGGGAGAGAGGGAGAGAGAGAGAGGCAGGGAGAGGGGGAGAAGGGGGGAGAGAGAGAGGGAGAGAGGGAGGGAGAGAGGCAGGGAGAGGGAGGGAGAGAGGCAGGGAGAGAGAGAGGGAGAGAGAGAGGGAGAGTGGCAAGGAGAGGGAGAGGGGGAGAGAGGCAGGGGGAGAGGGAGAGAGAGGCAGGGAGAAATGGAGAGAGAGAGAGAGAGAGAGAGAGGCAGGGAGTCGGGGTCTGAAGGTCACCGCTAGTTTGTTGCTCCTGACAGGCGGAGCTGCTTCACCATGTCCAGACGGAGGGAAGGGACCTAACAAGCACACACACACACACTAACACACACACACACACACACACACACACACACACACACACACACACACACACACACACACACACACAGACAGACAGACAGACAAACACTAACGCACACAAGCACACACACACTGCACGCGCATGTGCTGTGTGTGTGCTCGTGTGCGTGTGCGTTAGTGTTTATGAGTGTGTGTCTGGGTTTCCGTTAACCGGCAATTACCGGTCTTTGTCCGGTAAAATTTGGTGAAGTCCGACAAATTGAAAAGTCGTCGGACATATTGTCCGGTGAAAATAATTCCCTTTGAATACAATTCGCTAAAGCTGGCTGGGTGCGTTCGTAAACACGCTCTGGAAATCCGATCAGCACTCGCGGAACGCCTCTCGTCCAATCGAACGACTCGGTCGCTCTGTGACATCGAAGCCAGCGTGCGCTCCGGCGCTCTCAGAGCGTGTTTACGAACGCACCCCTAGAAGTTTCCAGCCAGCTAGCTGAAGCTGCTACACACACCAGAGCCATGGCGACCGAACGGCAAGTTAAACAACATACTATAAAAGTGACATTGTTTTACTCATTACTCATACGTTTGTTGTCATTCGGCGGTGCTAATAGTCGCTTTCTTTTTTAATTTATTTTATTTATTTTATTTTAGCAGTTTCCCCGAAAGTTAAGTGTTTGTTTTTATATCACTATTTGCACTTCTGGTTAGATGCTAAACTGCATTTTGTTGTCTGGTACTTGTACTCTGCAATGACAATAAAGTTGAATCTCACCTAATCTAATCTAATCTAATCTAAAATAATCTAAAATAATCCCATCACTATTACTCCCTATTTT
>NC_137690.1:7310511-7313011 GCF_963989245.1 Nansenia antarctica
ACGGTCTGGAGAGCGTACACAGAGGGTTGTACACAGTGCAGGTTCTGGTGGTTGGAGGCTAATGGCTAACGCTAACATTTAGCTTGTAGCTTGAAGAGTATGTATAGGCTCTGTGGTGGAGGTTTGGGCCCGTGTTTCTGGTTGAACCACAGGGTGGTTAACCACCTCCTCCTAGACAGGGTCCACAGCTGGTTAGACAGGATCTCCCAGGCAGGAAGTAGAATGAACCATAGGAAGAGATTGAAGTGGAGTGTGATGGCGATCATGCAAATCAATTAGCCACCGTCCTGGCATGAGTGGGTGTAGTTTCAACCTTGTTGCTTCTTGTCAATCTGTCCGTAGTCCGTAACCAGTATCGCCGGCCTTTCCAATGAATGAAAGTGCTCTTAAAATGCAAAGTTACAGTTACATGGTCTGTGTAATCAGTGTTCTGTCTGTATGTAAAAAGTAACAAACAAAAAGTATATGTTGGCTTGGTGCAAGCAAACGTGGTGTGGTGTGGTTTGGTGTGGTGTGGTTGATAAACGGTGTCCCACCATCACGTTTACTCTAACCCCCCCCCAAAAAACATTCCTTATATTGCATCTTGCCTCCTTACATTCAGTGGGACCCACTTTCAAAATAAAAGTTTGTATTCATCTGTCTTACATAGGCCGAAGTACCACTCATAAGGGAAGTTTATCATAAATAATAACATAAAGCGTTTTGGCTCCAACAGGGAGCTTTATGCCATGGAGGATATCATCTGATATCACTCACCTTGTTGTTGCCCAGGACAACAGACTGAAATAGGTTCGCCAACTGTCCCGTATTAGCCTCAATGTCTCGTGTTTTGGGCAGGATGAATATACGGGACCTCAATTTGCTCTTGAGAAAGTTGGCAACCCCTACACTGAACATCATATCACGGGACACCTTTGATGCTTCGAAACGTTACGTTCTATGTGAAATGTCATTGGTAAAGTAAAGTTCAATTCAAACTTCGCTCAACTTCCTTAAGCTTCTCAAGCTCACATTGCTCACCAGAGTATAGGCCCTTGCGGGAGTGTACGCTTTCCAACCTGGTGTTTCCGTGATGTTATTAAGTGATGGTGTTCTTTCCCAACGCCAAGGGCAGCACCAAGGGCTCATGAATGAAAGATGAAAGCTCCGAAGTAGAGTAGAGGGAAAGGGAACAGGGGGGAAAGAAGACACACCCGGTAATGAGAGTGCTGCGCTCGCAACTTCACAAGAGTTCACAGGTTCACCAGACCTTGCGCCGACCGGTTGGCGGTAAACCAAGATTACCAAACCTTGGATTTACATCAATCTTAACTTGTTCAATTACTTGGCTGGGCGGGCCCAGTATTTTCAAAACGTAGAATGATCCAGATTATGTTTTTTGGCGATCCAGGATCAGATCTATCTGACGTAGTTGAAGTAGTATAGGGGAAGTCAGCCAGCTCGATTTGATCCTGGAGAGCAAAAAAATATTCTGATCCAGATTTGTAAAAAATGTAAATACTGGACACGAAATCCTTTTGATTCTCTGACCTTCTCTGAGAGAGGTACAGATTCATAATAATAATAATACATTAGACTTATATAGCGCTTTTCTAGACACTCAAAGACGCTTTACAAACTGTGAAGATCGAGTAGTAAAAATAAGTATAGGGTCCTAATTACGGTAGTGCTGGGGACACATGGGAAGGGGAGGGGGAGTGGGTTAACTGGCGAAGGCAAGCTTGAAGAGGTGGGTTTTCAGGGATTAGCTGATGAAGTCACAGGGTCTACGGCAGGACATGTTCTCAGTCTCCACAAGTGGTTTCAAGCTTTTAAAGGTTTAACACCGTCGAAGCAGATCCAGGTGCATCGGTGGACGCTGATCCCAGATCAGTGTGTATGGTAATGACTGAGTCACAGAGAGCTGTATGTAGACGAGCCCTAACGGATGAGCCCTGACTCCAGACCTGTCTCTCCGATTGTGTTCCAATGTAATGTCGTGTACGGCGCTGTTAAGTCTAAAGCTTTTCGGTGTAGTAAAGTAGTGAGACAAGCCACAATTACCCTGAATGTGTTGAATGGTGCTTATTTCTCCAACACCCTCCCCCTTTAATGGCTAATGTCTCCCCCCCCCCACCCACCGCCCCCTTTCCCTCTCCCCCACATAGATCCCAGCATCTCCTAAAGCCCATCTTTAAGGTTTAATTAACATGTAGAGCGGAGGGGATTAGGGTGGAGAGCTGTGAGCGTGAGCTCTGTGCCTTTTGTTTAGGCTGGTTAGTGTCTCTGAGAGCAGCTCTACGCATGTGCCCCTCTCTCAACGTCTTCATCCTGGGCTCAGAGAGAAGTGTGTGTGTGTGTGTGTGTGTGTGTGTGTGTGTGTAAGTGTTTGTGCATGTGTGTGTGTGTGTGTGTGTGTCCGTGTTCATGCAAGTGTGTGTGTGTGTGTGTGTGTGTGTGTGTAGGTGTGTACGTGTTTGTGCCTGTGTGTGTGTGTAAGTGTGTACGTGTTTGTGCT
>NC_137690.1:7318011-7328011 GCF_963989245.1 Nansenia antarctica
CCTCTCCTCCCCTCTGCTCTCCTCAGCCTCTCCTCTCCTCTCCTCTCCTCTCCTCTCCTCTTCTCTCCTCTCTTCTCCGTACATTTGATACTGTGGCCCCTTTGTGGAGAAGATGCCGTTTTGTGCGTGTATGCGTGCGTGCGTGTGTATGCTCGTGCGTGCTTGTCCGTGTGTGTGTGTGTGTGTGTGCGTGTGCGTGTGTGTGTGCGTGTGTGTGTGCGTGTGTGTGTGTGTGTTTTCCTCCCTCCGAGCGCAACTGTCTGTATCTAATCTCCGTGGTGCTTTTATCATCAATTCCATGCCTCTGATTTTAGGGCTAGTTCTTCTTTTTTTTCTTTTTTTTTTCTTTCGTTCGTTCATGTTTTCATGAATATATGAACTAAAGTGCGAGAAGCTGGATGTGTGAACGGTACGCGCTGTATCGCCTTGGACAGATAGGTGGCAGTCTACTGTCAGAATGGAGCTGCTCACACACACACACACACACACACACACACACACACACTCACGCGCACACACACTCTCTCTCCCCTCCTGTTCTCTCTCCTCCTTCTCTGCTGGTTCACTCAGAAACCACAGAGCTGTGTAAGAACCTGTCGTTTCATCGTTCGACAAGATCATCATTTTCATTTAGTTAGGACGTTGGCTTTGGCTTCTTTTCTACATCTACCGGTCATCTGTCTCTCCTCTTCTCCTTTTCATCTCCCCTTTTCCCTCTTCATCCCTCCCCCCAACTTTCCCCCCCCTCTCTCCTTCCCCCCCAACTCCCCAGCCTGTTCTCCCCAGGGCCGCCCCCCCCCCCCCCCCTGTCCTGTGTATGTATGGATATGGATGTAGCGTAGCCACGACGCTAGCCCTTGTTAGCGTAGCGTTAGCTTAACATGCTAATCTGTGGGGACACAGAGAACAGAGGGCGTCGGTCGACGGAGCCGAAGAGCGCCTAAGCTAGCCGTGGCGCCGCGCTAGCCCCCAGACCAGTCAGACAGACGGTAGGAGGAGGGCGAATACAGATGAATGCAGATCCATCAGTAGGGGGCTCGGCTGGAGTGTTTGCCCAGATCAAGGCCAGGCTCTGGAGGGGCTAGAGGGAGATCAAGCACCAAGAGCCTGTATGGAAATAGGAGGCTTTTGTCACTGAAACACTCCGGGCCCCCCTTGAGACCACCAGCATACAGTGGAAAAACGCACTGTTGTCCTCCTCCCACCTCCCAGCTCTCTCTCTCCCTCTCTCTCTCTCTCTCTCTCCTTTCTTCCCTCTCTGTCTCTTTCCTTCTCTCTCTCCCTCTCTCTCTCTCTCTCCTTTCTTCCCTCTCTGTCTCTTTCCTTCTCTCTCTCCCTCTCTCTCCTTCTCTCTCTCTCCTATTTCTTTCTCTCTCTCTCTCTCTCTCTCTCTCTCTCTCTCTCTCTCTCTCTCTCTCTCTTCCTCTCTCTCTCTCCTTCCTTCCATTTACATTTACATTTACATGTTTGGCATTTAGCAGACGCCTTATTCCAAAGCGACTTACAATCAATACATTTGAATACCAAGCATGTGAATCAGCAATCCACCATTCGTTGCAGGAAGAGTAATCTAGCTCGGGCCCGGGGCCACTGATAGAAGGAAAAACCTTCTCCCTATCGCTTTCTACTAAAACCTTTTTATTTTTTTTATTTTTTTTATTTTTTTACACTGGAGAAACTGAGAAACAGTACAAGGGGGGCAATAGAAGTTCTTAGGGACACAGTAGAGGGGAAAGCGGGTGTCTTTAGGAGACGTAGTGGTGAGGGTCAGAAGATGTCTCAGGAGGAGCAGTTAAGATGTAACCTGAAGAGATGGATCTTGAGTCTACGACAGTCTTCCCTCTCCTTCCTTCCCTCTCTGTCTCTTTCCTTCTCTCTCTTTCCTTCTCCCTCTCTCTCTTTCCTTCTCCCTCTCTCTCCTTATCTCTCTCTCCTCTTTCTTTCTCTTTCTCTCTCTCTCTCCTCTTTCTTTCTCTTTCTCTCTCTCTCTCTCCTTCCTTCCCTCTCTGTCTCTCTCTCCTCTTTCTTTCTTTCTCTCTCTCTCACTCTCTCTCTCTCTGTCCTCTTTCTTTCTCTCTTTATCTGCAACACATCCCTCCATTTATATATAGGTATCTTCCTATGTTCGGTGGAGGGTGTTGAGTGTGGCTGGTTGTGTTATTGTGGTGTAGGATAGAGGATTAGGAAGCAAATGTTTGCTGTGTCATTGAAAAAAAAATAATATGTCCAGTATTTACTCTGAAGACGGGTACATTTAGTAGTGTGAAAGAAATCAGCAGCTTGCTATTGAAATGTAGCTTTAAAAAAGTATTTATTTAACTCTGTGTGTGTGTGTGTGTGTGTGCGTGTCCGTGGGTATGTGTGTGTGTTGTAAATGTGTGTATATTGTTCCTACGTGTACACGTTTGTGTTTGAATACGTGTTTTGTGTATTTTTGTCTATTATCATGTCTCTGTCGTGTAGGTTTGGCTGCTACAGCAGGTTTCAGCTCTGAGGGAATTATCTCCCTATTATGACCAAATAACACCTCCCAATAACAGTCCTGACACACACACACACACACACACACACACACACGACTGGCCAGACTGCTCCCACAGGGATCCTCACAGCCCAAACACCACAACACCTTGAAGTGGCGTAGCACACTGAGGGCCGGTCTCACAGTCCTGGACTAAAACACACCTTCAATGTAAAACCTCCTGAAAGTTTCTCTATTGAAAGTGTGTTTTAGTCTAGGGTTAGGCTTAGCCTAGGGTTAGGCTTAGTCTAGGGTTAGGCTTAGTCTAGGGTTAGGCTTAGGCCTTGTCTGTGAAACCCGGCCCCAAGGCACATACTGTTATCGTATCGTGGTCCCTGGTTCCACCATGGTCCCCCGTCAACATGTCTTGCATGTCATCCCTCTTTCTCTCTCTCTCTCTCTCTCTCTCTCTCTCTCTCTCTCTCTCTCTCTCTCTCTCATTCATCCATCCTTTCTGTCAATATCTACTCTCTCTCTCTCTCTCTCTCTCTCTCTCCAATGAAGCAGAAATGCCTTAAAAAAGAAAACCTATCTAGAAACATCACAAAGAACAGAGTGACGGAGATGTATAAAGTCTACCTCTGAGGAGAGAGAGAAAATAAGAAAAAAACACATTTCATTCTTCATCCTTTCATTCTCTCGCTCTCTCTCATCACTCCTCTCTTTTGATGATCTCTGACGGCAGTGGTAGTGTTTTATTTTTTTTCTCTCTCTCTCTCCGACGTGGAAGGAAAACATTGTGTGAAATATTTAAGTCTCGAAGTGCGTGTGTGTGTGTGTGTGTGTGTGTGTGTGTGTGTGTGTGTGTGTGTGTCTGTGCACAGCGGAGGCAAATAATACCCAATTCACCGTGCCATTACTGGACACCTGGTGACTAGCTAGCTTCTTATTCTCCTTCTCATCCCTGTCCAAAAGGCTGCTTTCTGCTAATGTTAGCAAACCCACTGTGTACCGCCATTGTAAGCAGATTATGAGTAATTGTATGTGTGTATGCTCTGGGAGGTGGGGCTGGGGGGTGGGGGGCAGGGGGGAGGCAGGGGGGAGGGAAACAGGCTGAATAAGATGGAGGTCTCCTGCTGGTGGTGTTGTGCAGCACGCCCCGCACTACTTCCATGTGTGTCCATCATATTTCATGTTTAGTAGCATGTAAGCAGTGGGACCACTGTATTTTAGATTCCTGAGAAGAAGAAAAAAAGGTTGTCAAAAGTGAGATTCGAACCCATGCCTGCAGAGGAGACAGACTGCAACCTGAACCCAGCGCCTTAGACCACTCAGCCATCCTGATTTGAGTTTAGTGGAGGTTGTGTAATGGAGTGGTATCCTGACTTCTGTCTAATGGCTGTAGTTCTAATATCTATATGTGTGGTGGCCTGGGAAAACCCTTCACATGGTGGCATTTTGACTTATTTTAACACTATTTTGTGCAGATTCGTCAAATAAAATTCTGATTTAAAAAATGTTTAAATTACAGGTTGTAATGTAATAAAATAGGTAAAAAGCCAAGGGGGGTGAATACTTTTGCAAGGCACTGTATACTGTATATATATCTTGGTAATATGATTCATATTTTAACGCATTAAGGTTTCCAGATTAATCGCGAACGCTAATCTGTTAACATTGACAGCCCTGCCATTTTAGCTGATGCTTTTATCCAAAGCCACTTACATTGCAGTGAGTGCATTACATTTTTCAGTATATATGGTCCCAGCGGCGATCGAACCCACAACCTAAGCGTTGTTAGCGCCACGCTCTACCAACTGAGAGACAGAGGACCACGTGTTATTAACCTGACGATGAGCAGCAGGATAGCACTGAAGCTTGTTTTTGACATGTAAAGAGGTGGTTTGTGGGATATTTGCAGGGACTGAAGTCACTGAACTGTATACCCCCCCCCAACATCCCCTCCTCACCTCCCCTGGTTGACCACATGTTTGCTGGAGAAGCTGGTCTGGGTCAGAGCCAACTCACTGATCGGCAGGGCAGGGCAGGGCAGGGTTTACCCAGAGATAAAGCCTTGATTGTGGGCAGACTGACACGGGGGGAGGGGGGGTCTGTGGAGCTTGTATCCTGGAGATTACAGACATCCACCATATCTGCCCACAGGATGGGGTTTGGAGCGTCCTACTACCCTGACCATGACTCTGTGAACTCAGGATGCCTGTGGAGTGAGTGGGTGGGTGAGTGTGAGTGTGAGTGTGAGTGTGAGTGTGTGTGTGTGTGTGTGTGTGTGTGTGTGTGTGTGTGTGTGTGTGTGTGTGTGCGTGCGTGTGCATGCGTGCGTGTGTGTGTTACGCTCCTTCTCTGATGGGTAATGACAGCCTAAACTTTTCACCCCTCTCTGTGGTACAGCATGAGCTGGCTAAAGCTGGAATCCTGAACACCTGTGTGTGTGTGTGTGTGTGTGTGTGTGTGTGTGTGTGTGTGTGTGTGTGTGTGTGTGTGTGTGTGTGTGTGTGTGTGTGTGTGTGTGTGTGTGTGTGTGTGTGTGTGTGTGTGTGTGTGTGTGTGTGTGTGTGTGTGTGTGTGTGTGTGTGTGTGTGTGTGTGTGTGTGTGTGTGTGTGTGTGTGTGTGTGTGTGTGTGTGTGTGTGTGTGTGTGTGTGTGTGTGTGTGTGTGTGTGTGTGTGTGTGTGTGTGTGTGTGTGTGTGTGTGTGTGTGTGTGTGTGTGTGTGTGTGTGTGTGTGTGTGTGTGTGTGTGTGTGTGTGTGTGTGTGTGTGTGTGTGTGTGTCTGTGTCCTGAGTTTTACCTCTAGCCCAACCAATCATACTTATTTCATTTAGTCTGAGGTCATTTATGAATGAACAAAAAATAAGAAAGAAATATGTGTCTGGTGATTTTATTTTTCATCACATTGTACCACCATTTTTTATGCAATAATGAGTGTGTGTGTGTGTCTGTCTGTCTGTCTGTGTCTGTGTCTGAGCCTCTGCCTGCCTGTGTGCGTGTGCGTGTGCGTGTGCGTGTGCGTGTGTGTGTCTGCCCTGAGTTTTACCTCTAGCCCAGCCAATCATAGTTATTTCATTTAGTCTGAGGTCATTATGAATGAACAAGAAATTATAATAAAAAGAAATCTTCATATTGTACCAATTTTTGTATCCAAGTATTAGTGTGTGTGTATGTGTGTGTGTGTGTGTCTGAGCCCCTGCCTGTGTGTGTTTGTGTGAGCCTCTGCCTGCCTGTGTGTGTGAGCCTCTGCCTGCCTGCCTGTGTGTGTGTGTGTGTGTGTGTGTGTGTGTGTGTGTGTGTGTGTGTGTGTGTGTGTGAGTGTGTCTGAGCCTGTGCCTAATAGACGTGGCGAGTGAATGCAGCCCCCCATTTAGAGCTCCTTTAATGGTGTGTGTGTGGAGTCTTTAGCCGCGCCGCGTCTCAAGACCCTTCCTCCTGGATAATTGCACTCCCGGTCCTTAGCCTTCCCTTGCGCCTGAAAACCAAGCTCATTGCGGCCGAAAAGAACCCTCCCGCCCCCCACCCCACCCCCCACACACACATCCACACAGAAAAGGAAAAAAAATCCCAAGTTGTCCTTGTGCATAAAAGTAGATTCTGCTCTTCAACACCTTTTCAAATTAATATTTGCGATGGGTCCATTCTGCCGCACCGGAGTTTCTGTTCTCGGCCTTTTGTTCCTGCGTTTGATGTAATGGAGGCGAGGACAAAAAGGAGTGCACGGGGAGTGTGTGAAAATGGTTGTTAAGTGGGCTTAAGGGGCTGGTTCAGGCCGCTGTGAAAGGCCCGGCCCCTGAATGGACCCTCAGCCTGCTAAGCTGTGGCGCAGTAAACAAGACAGGTCCAGCACAAAGGTGCGTCTCAAATGAGCACATGCACATCAACCTCCAACCCCCTCCCCTCCCTCCCTCCCTCCCACACACACACACTCCCACACACACACACACCCCTTTACCCCACCCCTCAACCCCTCTCTCCTCAACCCCCTCCCCTCTCACCTCCCCTCTCCTCAACCCCCACCCCCCCCCCACCCCATCCCCCGACATCTGGCCAATCCCAGAAAGATCTATATATATATATCCTCTCTTCTTCTCTCTCCTCTCTTTTCTCTCTCTTCTTCTCTCGATATCTTTTCTCCTTTTCGTTCCACTGTTGTTGTGTGTTTTTTTTTGTTTTTGGTGGTCCCGGTTGGGTGGCTCCCCCTTCCCCCCCGATGCTTGGGCGGTTCGGCGTCTTTGTTTGGTTAATTGCGATGAGTATAATATACTAGTCTCTCGGAGGTCCGCTCAAGACAATTAGACAATCCAGCGTTTTTTAATGAGACACCGCACAATCCCCTCTGCTTAGAGAACCACCCTGGACCACTGGCACTGGTGATAGGGGGATAGACAGCAGAGAGGGAGAGAGACAGACATGGGAGAGGGGGGGGGGGTTAGGGAGGAGGTGGGTGGTGCCTATGAGAGTTGCCACCATTGTGGCAAAGAAATGGATAGACAGAAGTGAAACAAACAAAAAAGTATTTGTTTTCAACCAGTTTTTTAATTCTTTAATTCTTTAATTTTCATGTGTGTGATTTTCTCCTCCCTCCTGATTTCCCCCTCCCTCCCTCCCCCCCTCCGGTCCAACTGTGGCGGAACCGTGATGCTTTTCCCCCAGCAGGGCCGGGCTAGAACAGGACAGGACATTCCCGGGAACGTCCCGGTAATGAGCAGCGATTATCCCGGTCACCCAGGGATTGGAGGGGAGCACTTGACGTTGTCATCCCTGTAAGCAAGAGGGATGGCCCGGTCCGCTGGGCCCGCGTGACGGATGGCGCCCGCGGTGGCCCGCCCAGGGGCCCCGCCCGGCCTGCCCCCGGAGCCCGCGCAGATAAAGACACTTTAAACAAAATGGGAAATATTAATAAGCCATTTATTATATCCCAGTTCACACATGAAGATTAATTAAGGAACCATACCTCACGTCGTCTCACACGGGCCTCACGTCCGCACGTGTAGTTGTGAAGGGCAGTGTTTCTTTCTCTTTTTTTTCTCCCCATTTTCTCTCTCTCTCTCTCTCTCTCTCTCTCTCTCTCTCTCTCTCTCCCCCCCCCCCCCTGCTCCCCTCACACCCTCACTAATCACACCGTTACCACAGAAGAAGACCGCCGTCTCCGTCTCCATTATTACATCTGCGGAGAGAAAGAAAAGAAAGAAAGAAAGGAAATGAGAAAGGGACAAGAGGTTGGCGTCCCGGCGTCCCCGGCTGACACGGCGCTATTAATCTTCCGGTAACCGTTGTCAGGGCGGAGGACGGACACAAATGGATCACTCACATTAACGGCGGGAGAGTGGGTAAAAGGGGCTCTAACAAGGCTTTTCCACAGTCCATCCTCCGCTAATGAAGAGCGGGAAATAAGCCACCTCCGAGCCTTCAGCCTTCAGCCTGCCTGCCTGCCTGCCTGCCTGCCTGCCTGCCTGCCTGCCTGCCATGCCTCACACTTGAAGGTCTGGCCTCTAGTCTGGAGAGGAGGAGAGGAGAGGAGAGGAGGAGGGGAGGGTGGGGGGGGGGAGTAGAAAGGTATCTTTACAGCTGTGGTGGGTGTGTATTGATGTGTGTGCGTGTGTGCGTGCGTGCGTGTGTGTGTGTGTGTGTGTGTGTGTGTGTCAGGTCTGATTGGATCTGAGAGCCCTGTCTTACTACTACCCGATGGTACAAAGACGGTCTCCCTAGGTTTAGGTCATGGAGACACACACACACGCACGCACACACACACACACACACACACTGTCATCTCACACACAGAGCCCCCCCCCCCCTGCCCCTCGGGAGAGAGAGGGGACAGTGAGCCTGTAGCATCCGAGGGGATATTTATATTTATGCAGGATGTTTTATACATGTGTGTCTCTGTTCTGTCCAAGCTGTCTGGCCCGGTGTCATTGGCCCAGCAGTTCTGGCCCAGCCCGCTCGACTGGGAGCCCTGGCGGTGAAAGTGGTGGTGGTAGAGGTGGTGGTTCATCTCCCCGCCTCCCCGCCTCCCCCCCAAGACCCCTCACCACCACAGTCCCAGAGGTGGGCTAGATGAGAGGGTCCATGAATTGCTAATGCCCCCCCGCCCCTCCTCCACTTGACACCCGCTGGCTGCTTGGGTCCAGGGAGGCACTGGAAGGCCACATAATCAGATGCAGGAAATGCATCAAACGTAATATCAACGTGGAAAAGACAGGGTGTGATAGCCCCCCCTCGTCTCTGTCGATAATAGGAGGCTATCCTTCGCTACGAGGAGCCGATGATTTGCGTCGGTGTTAAACGTTAAACGATCGCACACACTCGAAATGTTGGAAACGTTTCTGTGTCGTTTGCGTTAACGCTGTACGTTAACATGTAAGGTTTGTCGACGGTCTATAACTAGTTTATGAAGTATTGGCCTTTATTGATCTTTAACGAGCAGTGATATAGCGTTAATGACTGAGCATCTTAGTGGCTATTGAAAACTAATGAGTTAGTTGTTAGGTAGGAGTACGTAATGTCTACTACTATAGTAGTTACCAGAAATCTGCTTTTCACAGCCATTGTGTGTGATGTGATTGTTCTACATGTTGTGTGTGAGCAGAGACAGTCCCAGTAAATCTCTCATGTCTTCCACATCCCTTCCCCTTTCTTTCCACTGGACCAGGCCTGCTGTGTGCGTAACACCACTGATAAGTGATTTGCCTGTGCGTAAACCACGAGATAAGTTAGCGTGTCTGAGGAGTGTGTGTGTGTGTGTGTGTGTGTGTGTAAACCACGAGATAAGTTAACCTGTCTGAGGGATGTGAGGGGTGTGTATGAGGCCAATCTCTTTGTGTGTGTGTGTGTGTGTGTGTGTGTGTGTGTGTGTGTACGTTTTGTACGTGTGCATGCGTGTGTGTATGTGTTTGTATGTGTGCGCATGCATGCGTGTGTGTGTGTCTTTGTGTGTGTGTGTGTGTGTGTGTGTGTGTGACAGTGTCTTCCCCTCCCGTGTCATCCCACCATTAACAAATGGGTCTAGTTTCCCCCCGGGCGGCGGTCGCTGTCTGAGCTCACGTCATTAAAGCGATAGCGGCGTGGGCTGACCCGGGCGTCACGGCGACGGTTGGCGGCGGCGGGTGTGGGAGGAGGGGAGAGGCGTGGCCCGGCCCGTTTGTCTGTTATGACGCACGGCGCTCGCCCGTGTTCCTCCTCCGCCGACACACACTCCCACGGGAGACGACAAGGAGGAGGAAGAGAGAAGAAGAAGAAGACGCCGGTTCACCTTTTCTCTCCCCCGCACCCCCCCCCCCCTTCTCTCCCCCCCGCTCCCTCCTTCCCCCCCCTCCCGCCCCAACGCCCAAACATTTTTAATTATATCTTCTTCCCAAGTAGTGCGCCTCAGTAACCAAGGAGCTGACATTGATGCATGTGCTGATAAATCCGCAAACACTGGAAACGAGATTAACAAAGATTTTGAGGAAAGGGTGACAGCTAATTTTGCGCAGTGGTCCGCGTCTCGTTCGGGAGTGATGTTTGTGATAGAGGAGCGCGCGGGCGCC
>NC_137690.1:7335544-7345544 GCF_963989245.1 Nansenia antarctica
CAACCATTATCTGGGTAAAACATGCAGTTTGTTCTCACAAGCAGTGTTCCTCACATTCACATCGATTTCTCACACTCCATCTACAAGCATACATACATAGAGAGAGAGAAAGAGAGAGAGAGAGAGCGAGAGAAAAAGAGGCAAAGAGATAGAGATAAAGAGAGAGAGAGATAGACAGAGTGAGAGAGAGAGATATATAGAAAGAAAGCAAGAGAGAGGTAGAGTGAGAGAGATAGATAGACAGAGAGAGAGAGGTAGAGTGAGAGAGAGAGATGTAGAGTGAGAGAGATAGAGAGAGATAGACAGAGAGAGAGAGAGAGAGAGAGAGAAGGAGAGAGAGAGAGAGGTAGAGTGAGAGAGAGATAAAGAGAGAGAGATAGATAGACAGAGAGAGAGAGAGAGAGAGAGAGAGAGAGAGAGAGAGAGAGAGAGAGACACAGAAGGACCAGCGCAGCCTACTGAGGAGCCATCAGTCCTCCTCCCCTCAGCGAGGTGTGTTCATTAGCCCTGCCCCTGGTCCTAATCCTCCATCAGCGCCCCCCCCCCTCCCCCCCACCGCCCCGCCTGACAGCACATTACTGCTGCTCCTCCACCGCCGCCACACCAGCCTGGTCGCGACCAGGGGTCCATCAGGCACGCCGCAGACACCCCTGACACACGCTAATGGCCATGCTAGCAGAGCTAAATCACACACGTGTGAATGGGAACGAGGAGTAGGGGAGTGTGTTCACACACACACACACACACACACATTCTCACACACACACACACACACACACACACACACACACACGTAAAATAATGGAGCCCTGGGCAGACAGGAAGAGGCATAAAGAGAGGGATAAGCAGAAACGACAGTTTGCTTGGTGTCTACTTTGTCCCATCACTGTAATTGCTGCGTGTCTGTCATCAGCAGCAGACGAGAACCAGTGTCTCCTTCAGCTGCTGGCTGCCTGTTGTGTTCACCGCACTCATGTAAAGTGGGAGAAAATAAGTGTCATTCAAGGGATGCGGCTATTCTTCCCTCTGACAGCTTCATATCTGTGAGGTGATGGGGGGGAGGCCTCTCTCTCTCTGCCTCTCTGTCTCTCTGTCTCTGTCTCTCTCTCTCTCTCTCTCTCTCTCTCTCTCTCTCCGTATGGGCTTTGACAGGGTGTTAAAAAAACAAAAAAAACAGTCCCCACACCTCTTTGTCCCACGCACGCACACACGCAGGCAGGCAGGCAGGCAGGCAGGCACTGACTGACGCACACACACACACACACACACACACACACACACACACACACACACACACACACTGTGCTGAGTGAATAGGTGCCCTCTGCAACCCTGTTCAGCTAGTGTCCCAGTGTTAATAGACCTGATCAGGTGACTGAGAGGAGGGGAGAGGAGATGAGGAGAGGAGGGGAGGAGAGGAGATGGAGAGGTGAGGAGGAGAGGAGGGGAGGAGAGGAGAGGAGAGGAGAGGAGAGGAGATGGAGAGGTGAGGAGGAGAGGAGGGGAGGAGAGGAGAGAAGAGGAGAGGAGAGAAGGGAGAGGAGAGGAGGAGAGGAGAGGAGAGGGGAGAGAAGAGGAGAGGAGAGGAGAGGAGAGGAGAGGAGAGGAGAGGAGAGGAGGAGAGGGGAGAGAAAAGGGCCTCTGACGAACACATCCGTCCGTCCGTCTGTCTGCGTGTCGTCGTCCCCCGCCCCAGTCGTCATCCCCCTCTCTCATATGCAGCAGACTAATGGGGCTGTTGCCATGGAAACAACTGAGAGGCCAGGGATCCTCTTGAAAAAATATATCTATTTGTAAAAGTGGGGAAAGTCCCCCCCCAAACTCCCTCACTTCAGCTGAGGAGAAAGAGAAGACCATGGGGCGTGCCAGGGCTGAGCGCGCACACACACACACACACACACACACACACACACACACACACACACACACACACATACACACAGCTAATGATGCCTCTTAAAAGTGGTCAGATTCAGGCTAGCGCCACATGAGGCCTAAGTGTAAGGCCAAGCACATTAAAAGAGAGAGAAAGAGGAAAGGAGGTGGAGGAGGAGAAGGAGGAGAGGGGGGAGGGGGGAGGGGGGATGGTAGATAATTTGTGTGAAACTCTCTAGTCCCTTACCAGCACACCAGCTGAGGCTAGTTATCTAAGGGATATCTGTAGCGTAGCATCGTTGGACCAGAACATGCTATAGGTAGACCTCTGTGGCTCAGTTGGTAGAGCACGGCGCTAACAATGCTAAGGTTGTGGGTTCAATTCCCCCTGAGATCAAAAATGTATGCACTCAATCGAGTATATACATATATATGCTATAGCACTAGCATGTCAACATGCTAACAGCTTCATTCACTGACTCGTTCCGTTACAAAACTATCGGGTTCCGTCTCCGTCTCTTAACATCCTAAAAGAAAAACGCCCAACTGAAACCCGGCTCTATGACATCACAGTCGCCATGGTGCCGGGCCGTGTCGATTCTGATTGGTCGGTCCTCCTTCCTTCCTGTCCTGTCCTGTCCTTCCACAGAGCATCTTGTGTCCTTCGTCAAGAGCGCTAAAAGGGCAGTGTTTAATGCGCGGTAATTAATACTGACAACCTCCCTTTAATATATGGATCAGACGTTTAATGAAGGGACTAACACCGGGCCCGTGGTGGTTACCGTGACACCCGGACGACCGTCTCTCTGTCCAAGGGTAATTGGACAGTCTGTTTGTTCCAGACACTCATGGTCAGCCCACACAGGTTGCCCTTGTACCTGTTTCTTACCTACTGTTTTTAAGGTCCCAGATGTCTATTGGTCTATCACATTTTTATTTGATTTTAGCCTATTATTCTTTGTGGTCCTGAGCTGCTGTAATGCCTGAATTTCTGTAAAGTACCTGTCTGTCTGCCTGTCTGTCTGCCTGTCTGTCTGTCTGTCTGTCTGCCTGTCTGCCTGTCTGTCTGTCTGCCTGTCTGCCTGCCTGTCTGTCTGTCTGCCTGTCTGTCTGTCTGTCTGCCTGCCTGTCTGCCTGCCTGCCTGTCTGTCTGCCTGTCTGTCTGTCTGTCTGCCTGCCTGTCTGTCTGTCTGTCTGTCTGCCTGTCTGTCTGTCTGCCTGTCTGTCTGTCTGTCTGTCTGCCTGTCTGTCTGCCTGTCTGTCTGTCTGCCTGCCTGTCTGTCTGTCTGTCTGTCTGCCTGTCTGTCTGTCTGTCTGCCTGTCTGTCTGTCTGTCTGTCCTGTCTGTCTGCCTGTCTGTCTGTCTGTCTGTCTGTCCTGTCTGTCTGTCTGTCCTGTCCTGCTCTGTCTGTCTGTCTGTCTGTCTGTCTGTCTGTCCTGTCTGTCTGACTGTCTGTCTGTCTGTCTGTCTGTCAGTCTGTCTGCCTGTCTGTCAGTCAGTCTGTCTGTCTGTCTGTCTGTCTGCCTGTCTGTCTGTCTGTCTGCCTGTCTGTCTGTCTGTCTGTCTGTCTGTCTGTCTATCTATCTATCTATGTATCTAGAACACAGAGGATCCCAATTGTTTATGATCTTGACCCCCCCCCCCCCCCCCGCGCCCCCACCCCCAACCAAATTGACAATCAATAATTGAGGACCCCCGACTACTTGATGGCAAGTGTATTCTTGTCGCCAAAACAGATGCTCTGGTTGGATACAAACCCCCAAAACACAGCAGTAGAGGCTACAGAGTTTAAACGTTTTCACCATTTAACATCACATGGATGTAATACCATTTCTCATTCCATTCCATGCATTACAACGAACCCCCCGTCCTCCGATTTCTACCTCAAACAGCAACTCCCCTGGTCTCGTCAGACTGTTTATTACGGAGCCGTATTAATTAAACTAAAAGAAGGGCGCGTCTCTCCCTAATAACTGGCTTTCATACAAATCATTTTGAGGTGGTTCTCCCTGTGCTGTGACCTTGTCGCGGTGGTGGAGAGGTGGTGGAGAGGCTTGCGGGCTTCTAAGACCCTGAGAGCTGTGCTGGGGAGGGGGGGGGGTTTAGAACCCTGAGAGCTGTGCTGGGGGGGGGGGGGGGGCTTTTAGAACCCTGAGAGCTGTGCTGGGGGGGGGGGCTTTTAGAACCCTGAGAGCTGTGCTGGGGCGGGCTTCTAAGACCCTGAGAGCTGTGTTGGGGGGCGCCTCTGGCTCCTGGCAGGTCTAACCTCACCAGATGGGTCCAGGGCGAGGAGTCAGACGAACGTCAGCACACCGGCCCTCCAGGTTGGGGGTGGCGCTAACAACGTCCCCTCGTTAAAAAGAAACCTAACGTTACAGAAACTACAAAAACCTCTGTGGTCCAGTTGGTAGCTTAGGTTGGTGGGTCCAATTCCTGCCGGGACCATAAGTACTGAAAAAGAAATGATGCGCTCGCTGCAATGTGAGCCACTTTGGATTAACAGCGTCAGCTAAATGGCAGATATTATAGTAGGTCAAATGACATACTGGCCTCTCTGTCCTCTGTTCTCTCAATGATGGTCACTGACGCAGACCGGCAGTACTAGTTTAATAGTAATAGTAGTTTCAGATGTCTGTTTATGCCTATTATTTTTCGCTGTAACGCCTTAATTTCCCCTCGGGGGGGCTCAATAAAGCACATATCCTATCCTATCTATCTCTCTCTACTGTTGAGGCCGAACCGTAATTCACACTCCAGAGCCGAGCTGAGCGGAGCCGAGCTGAGCCCAGGAATCAACCACAACGGTTGAAAGAACACCGAGCGCAGGGAAGCCAGCAGAACAGGGCCTGAATCTGCCCTACGGTTTGTAAAGTTCGCTAACAAGCTAGATACATCACACCATGTTTACAGTCGATACTCCGTGTGGGCCAATAAGACCTCCATGCTGCTGTTTCGCAGCGTTGGTATAGAGCTGTTTGGGTTTGGCTAAGAGTACCCCTACTGTTCCTCCACAACTCCCCCCCCCCCCCCCCGCCCCCCCAAATAATGGATGATATTTTCATCTTGGCATAGACTATGAGAGAGAGAGAGAAAGAGAGATGTAGAGAGAGGGGGGGGGAGAGAGAGAGAGGGGGGGAGAGAGAGAGAGAGGAGGGGGGGAGAGAGAGAGAGGGGGGGGAGAGAGAGAGAGAGAGAGAGAGAGGGGGGGAGAAATTGATAGAGAAAGAGTGAAAAAAAAGAGAGAGAGAGAAGGAGGTAGGGAGAGTCTCTAACCTTTTTTTTATTTTTATCAGAAGTGTAGTTTGCCAAATCGATTCATATAAGAAACTATTTGTGCCCTTTGAAGCATCAAAGTGCCGGTACAGTTTGAAACTGAAGGCAGCAGGACGCTGTAGAGCGCTTATAAGCAAACCCCAGTCAATTTCTGAAAGAATAACTTACGTCTGGTGTGTGAACTGAATGACACAGAAAAAGGCCCCTCCGGCACCCTGTCAAGAACATGTTTAAGTCTATTAAATTAGCATGGCTCCAATATTAAAATAATAACATTTACACCTCTCGAATAAACTGTTTTAGTTCCAAAATCAATACGTCCAGTCTATAATGCCAGAACATTATTATAAAATAATAAGGCGGTAGAAACCCCGTTGCATTGTGGAGGACATTAGATACAATTGATGGAGAGCTCCACACATTATAGATTCAATAATTTCATATCAAATGTCACAGTTTCCCACAGGACGTAATACGGTTACAACTCTAATGGGATATTTCTTCTTTTTTTTTCTTTTTTTTTAAACATATACTATATAAACCAGACAAATTACGCTTCCACAAAGCGGGAACGGGAAGTGTGATGAAAAAAGTGTTTTGCGCCCCCGAGTCTTGACTGTGCGTTGTCACACGCATTTAAGACGGCCATTAGGCGGCCATTGAAGACAACCTTTCCAAATCCGCGGTTTAAGACAAGTAGACCGAAGAAGCTTAGCAGCAGCAGCAGTCAATAGCACACTCACTGCCCAAGGACCGAGCGCTCGCTAATTGTCTCGACCAGCTATTCTTCACGAAACGTAAAAAAAAAGAAAAAGAAAAAGAAAAACACACACAAAAAAAGAACTGCACAAAGCGAGGAGGCGACGGAGAAAAGAAGAAAAAAACGATTTATCGAAAAACTGGAATCTGATTAAATCTCAGAATCATGTTTTCAGTGATTACTATCTTCTTCTGTGGGGGGGGGGGGGGGGGTGGAGGGGGGGATAGGATCATATATGAATGGTGAAGGCCTCCATAGTGGTCCAGTGTTCAACAGGCTGAAGGTACTCTGACGCTCCATTCACACACTGAATCAATGTCTCCTGATTAGGTTTTTTGGGGGGTTAGTGGGACTGTTTTGTTTGTTGTGACATCCCTCCCCGGGCTTTGTGCGCCCCACAAAGGCGGCACCTCTCCTGGTTGGGTTCGGGGGGGGGGGGCGAGGGAGGGGGGGCCGAGGCCTGGGGGGAGGGGCCACCGAGAGGGACCATCAAGGCTGTTAGACACAGAGACTCTCGTTTGGGTCTCCATGTGTCCTGTGTGAGTGTGTGTGTGTGTGTGTGGGCGGGCATGCATGTAGGTGTGTGTGTGTGTGTGTGTGTATGGACGGGCATGCATGTAGGTGTGCGTGTGTGTGTGTGTGTGTGTGTGTGTGTGGGTGGGCATGCATGTAGGTGTGTGTGTGTGTGTGCGTGTGTGTGTGTGTGTGTGTGCATGCGGACATGCATGTAGGTGTGCGTGTGTGTGCGTGTGGGGGCAGGCATGCATGTAGGTGTGTGTGTGTGTGTGTGTAGGTGTGTGTGTGTGTGTGTGTGTGTGTGCGTGTGTGTGTGTGTGTGTGTGTGTGTGTGGGCGGGCATGCATGTAGGTGTGTGTGTGTGTTTGTGTAGGTGTGTGTGTGTGTGTGTGTGTGTGTGTGTGTGTGTGTGTGTGTGGGCGGGCATGCATGTAGGTGTGTGTGTGTGTGTGTTTGTGTGTGGGCGGGCGGGCATGCATGTAGGTGTGTGTGTGTGTGTGTGCGTGCGAGCGACCGCGTGTTAAAACACAAAGCGCCGTGCGCCAGAGGAAGTTTGAGTGTATCAGTGCAGTGTGTTTGGTCTGAATGAAAGCTGATTGATTTCTCTGCACACTCAGGTCTGTCTGTTTCCGGATGCTTCCCTCATTGTTCCTGCTGTTTTGTCCCCCCAGTCTCTCCCACTCTCTCCGGCTGATGAGATAGAGGAGAAGAAAGAGGAGGAAGGGGAGAGGGATTGGGGACAGCGAAAGACCAAGGTCTTCCACCGAATGTTTCGCGTTGAGAGTTGCAACACCGCCACAGCGAGAGACAATCAGCGACACCACCGCACTAACCATCTGGGCTCGCTCACATCCACCCTTCTCCCGGCCCGTTTGTGTCTGCGTGCGTGCGTGTGTGTGTGTGTGTGTGTGTGTGTGCGTGTGTAGGTGTGTGTGTGTGTGTGTGTAGGTGTGTGTCTGTGTGTGTGTGTGTGTGTGTGTGTAGGGGTGTGTGTGTGTGTGTGTAGGTGTGTCTGTGTGTGTGTGTGTGTGTGCGTGTGTAGGTGTGTGTCTGTGTGTGTGTAGAGGTGTGTGTGAGTGTCTGTGTGTGTGTGTGTGTGTGTAGGTGTGTGTGTGTGTGTGTGTGTGCGTGTGTGTGCGTGTGTGTGTCTGTGTGTCTCTCTCAGCCCCAATAGGCCCTATCAGTGTGAACAGACAAACCTCGTCTACTACTTGCTTTCACATCCAGTGTGTGTAATCTATGTTTTTCTAAGGGTAGTAATAACCCTCGATAGTACAGATCCTCACAAAACATGAATAAAAAAACAAAACATGCTATGAATGTAAATGGAAATACTGACCTAAAAACATATACTTAAAACAACGCCCAAAACTGTGCACCCCACCTCCCCTACCCCTACCCCTCCACCCTACCTCACCCCACCCCACCCCACCCCAGAGCCCCCAAACTACATCACCAGTAGACTGCTTGCTGTGATACCAGGTTTGGTTGAATCTGATCAACTGGAAATCCAAACAGAGCCCGAAAGCCTCCTGGTTAATAATACATGTAGCATGCTAAAAGGTTACTTGAACTGGCAAATTTAAATTTAATTGAGGCGCTGTGTTGAATAATTAATACCCCTCCTCAGAGAATGCCGGGCCTTGTCAACCCGGCTCAGTGCCGGGGCGAGCGTCGCCGTGGACGACCAGAGAGAAGCCTCCCCACCTTACAGCAGTCGCCGCCGGCAACCCCCCCGCGCCCCCCATGCCCTCCACACACACCCCCCCGCCCCGCCATGATCTGATGAACCCCTGCCTCGCACACGACCCCCCCCCCCCCCCCTGGGCCTCTCACCACAATACAACAACAGGACATGATGTCATCCACCCTTCGCCGCATCGCCCTGGAAACCACCCCCGGTGAATACAGAAATCAACCTCTGCGTGGCGACAACAAAAAGAAGAAGAAGAAGAACCCCCCTCCCCCCAAAAAACCCCCACAAAAACAAAGGGAGTGCGATGATAGTCGTGGTTGTGTGGTTGTCGTCGTCATTGTTGTTGTTGTTGTTGCTGTTGTTGTTGTTGTTGTTGTTGTCGTTGCCGGGGTAACACAGCAGACCTAAAGACAGTGTTTAGCGTCCGTCTGTAACGCCTCTATCGCCCGCTCCTGTCCTCCGTCAGTAGGAGTGTTTCTGTTGGAGGCGGAGGCTCAGATCCGCCCTCTTTACTGCTGACTGCCGCAACTCTTTTGAGGCCGAGTACAAAAGCGTCAGGCAGGCAGGCAGTGTAAACTTTTCCCCCTGAAGGAGAGAGAGTGTTGTTGGGATAGCTGCACATAGCTGCTCCACTCTGGGGAGCCTCCTGCTCCACGCTGCCGGATCTGAGGACACACAGTACTATAACACAGCCTGCCTGCCTGCCTGTCTGTCTGCCTGTCTGTCTGTCTGTTTGTGGGTCTTCCTGTTTGTGGGTCTGCCTGTCTGTCTGTCTGTCTGTCTGTCTGTCTGTTTGTGGGTCTTCCTGTTTGTGGGTCTTCCTGTTTGTCTGCCTGCCTGTCTGTCTGTCTGTCTGCCTGCCTGTCTGTGTGCCTGCCTGCCTGCCTGTCTGTCTGTCTGTCTGTCTGTGGGTCTGTCTGTCTGTGGGACTGCCTGCCTACCCTGTCCTGCCTGCCTGTCTGCCTGTCTGTGGGTCTGTCTGTCTGTCAGTCTGTCTGTTTGTGGGTCTGCCTGCCTGCCTGCCTGGCTCCCTGTCTGCCTGCCTGCCTCCCTGCCTCCTTGACTGCCTGCCTGCCTGCCTGCCTGCCTGCCTCCCTGCCTCCTTGACTGCCTGCCTGCCTGCCTGCCTGCCTGCCTGCCTGTCTGTCTGTCTGTAGGTCTGCCTCCCTGCCTCCCTGCCTCCTTGACTGCCTGGCTCCCTGCCTGTCTGCCTGCCTGCCTGCCTGTCTGCCTGCCTGCCTCTTTCCCTTCAAGTGCAAACAAAGCACTTTCACACCGTCATGCATTTCTGTTAGTCATTTCTCATAGAGAGTTTGTGTGTGTTTGCATAATTGTGGGGATGTATGTGTGTGTGTTTGCGTGTGTATGTGCGCATGCATGCTCGCGTGCGTGTATCCTATATGTGTATACTCGAGCCGGTGTGCACGTGGGTCTCTAAACGCGTGTGCCTGTGTGTGCGTTGCGTGTCCGTACGTACGCGTGCGCGCGTAAAAAGAAAAACGCACGTACGCACTAATTATCACTCTTCATTTTTGATCCGGTGTTCCCAGAGAGCCGGTCTGTCACATTCCTGCAGCAGCCCTGATCCCGGAGCCTTCCCCGACGCCTTCCTCGCCTGGCGGGATAAAGTCCTCCTGTCGGGATCCTCATTGTTGATCTGACTGTGTTTTTTCCCTCCTTCCCTCCTTCCCTCCTTCCCTCCCCTTCCCTCCCCTTCCCTCCTTCCCTCCCCTCCCCTTCCCTCCTTCCCTCCTTCCCTTCCCAGTCACTGAGGTGCTGAGGTGGCGGATCGTGGCGGGGAGAGAGATGCCTCTGTCACGGACGTGCTTATCCTCTCACTCTCGGCCTCCTCTTATACATAAAATATCAAACATCTGAGG
>NC_137690.1:7350544-7355544 GCF_963989245.1 Nansenia antarctica
CATGGTACGGTGTTGGAAACCATGCCCCATTCCGTTACCGTGCATTACAAAGAGCCCGTCCTCCGATATCCCCCCTCCCCCAGCCTCCCCTGGTATGTAGCCCACACTAGGTTTGGCCCAGCGAGGCCTGTGCCTCTGCCTGTGCCCTTGCCCTCTCCTGCCCCCCCACAGAATCAGGGGTCCGTACCTGCAGCAGCGGGGGGCAACATGGTACGGAAACTCCGCCCTGCTGGCAGGATCTCCACGGCACCACAGGTCACCTGACCTCCACGCAAGGATGGGGGGCGGCCAAGCCACGGAGATACTACCCCAGCAGGTGGGGCAACTTCCAACAGAAGAGAGAGAGGGGGATGGAGGAGGAGGGGGGGGAGAGAGAGAGGGGGAGGGAGGAAGGGGGAGAGAGAGAGAGAGAGAGAGTAGAAAGAAAGAGGGGAAAAACAAAGAAAGAGAGAGTAGCAACCACAACTTCCTCCAAGACTCACCAACCTCCGTCTCAGGTGTGTTGATGGAAGGTGATTAACAGGGAAGGGTCAATGAGTGAGGAGAGGAGAGGAGAGGAGAGGAGCAGAGAGGAGAGGAGAGGAGTACCTAGGAGGAGGGTGAGGCTAACCTTGGGAACAGTGAGGGGCAGAGATGGGGCTACCTAACCCACGCTGACACGGAGAGATCTTGGAGGAGGCAGGAGGAGGCAGGGAGGGAGGCCCGGCTGGAGGGCCAGACAGGAACACGGTGATGAGTGATTGTTCTGTACCGCCATGGGTCAGTCTGGGCCTGGGGTGTACTCTATACACACTCACACGCGGCGTGCAGACATGCACACACACACACAAACTCGCGTACGCACACACACACACACACACACACACACACACACACACACACACACACACACTCCTCAGGACCTCTCTGACTGGATCTTCATCATCCCAAGACAAGTTCAAGAGGAACAGAAGATAGATGAGAGAGAGAGAGAGAGAGATAGAGAGAGAGAGGGAGAGAGGGAGAGGGAGAGGGAGAGGGAGAGAGAGAGATAGAGAGAGAGAGAGGGAGAGTGAGAGAGAGGGAGGGAGAGAGGAAGTGGATAGAGATCAAAGGAGAGAGGGAGGAGGGCAAGGAGACAGTAATCCAGAATGTTCTTTCCTAACAATGTCATTGAACTTCTCATAGACGGCTGTGTCGCCGTCCCCAAACGTCACAAGTGACTTTCATAACGGAATAAAAATACATCTGGAAAAAAAAAACGAGAGAGATGCTTCCAGCTAGTCTGGTCATGAATTCAAAGCAGCCATCAGGATCAGCGCATTTCTCAAAGGAGCAAATTCAATCAAACAGCCTGGCTTCTCTACCACAGGCATGACAAAGCAAAGGCAGACGGAAGAAAAACAAAGATGTTTTAAAAATAAAGACACCGATAAAGAAAGAAAGAAAGAAAGAGAGAAAGAGAGAAAGAAAGAAAGAAAGACAACAAAAGAATCGATTCCAGCGACTGCAATCCACCTCTGAAGAAAACCGAAAGAAAAAAATAAGAGAAAAAATCAACGTGGCGCTTTTATGTTTTTTTCCCCTCTTCTTTGGGCTCCCTCTCTTCTCTTTGTGTTCAGTCAAAAACAACTTGGGATAACATAGCGAGCTGTCACATCAAGGCAAGCCCGTGCATCTTCCAGGGGGAGGAATCTACCGTTGGCTAGAGCAGCGCAGCGCTCTCAGAAGCTAACCGGCTCCAACACACAGCCTATGAGGTGTACACACACACACACACACACACACACACACACACACACACACACACACATACACACACACGCAGAGAAAAAGGGATTCTATTTGAACCCAGTCCTTCTGCCGCAAGGAAACCCATTATAGCACTGTGAAACAGACTTCTAACACCGTACAATAGAACTAAACAAATAGAGAGATAAGGGTGGAAATGCTAATGTTTTGGAAGGAGAAGGGGTGTGTGTGTGTGTGTGTGTGTGTGTGTGTGTGTGTGTGTGTGAGTGCCGGCGGAGGCTGGTGGAGGTAGACAGGAGGAGGATTGGGCTGATTGTAATGTTGTGAAAGATACCATTCCTTGTTCTGTTCCATGCATTACAATGAGCCCGTCCTCTTATTCCTACCAACACACACACACACACACACACACACACACACACACACACACACACACACACACACACACACACACACTTTCTACAGAACCCTCCTAAACCCTAACATGGAGGCTGTTATCGTGTCTGAGTGGACCTGGGTCGAGTTGTCAGCCTCCTCCTCCTCCTCCTCATCATCCCCCCTTCCTCCCTCCCTCCCTCCCTCCCTCCCCCCCACCTATCTCCTCCCAAGCCATTAGAGGAGGCAGCCCAGTGTTGTGTCTCCTACCCAGCACTGAGCACTAGAGATGGAACAGTCAAACTGCCCTGTTTACATGGAGCAACACTCAACCACAAACACCACGGCCCTCGATGGCTGGAGGGAGAGAGAGCGAGGGGGGAGGGGGGGAGAGAGAGAGGAAGGGGAGTGAAAGAGAGAGGGAGAGAGCGGGGGGAGAGAGAGAGGAAAGAGTGAGAGAGGAAGGATAGAGAGAGCAAGAGAGAGGGAAATAGAGAGAGAACGAGAACGAGAGAGAGAGAGACGGAGAGACAGAGATAAAAAGAGAGAGAGAGGGGGGTTGAGAGAGAAAGAGAGGCAGAGAGAGAGAGAGAGAGAGAGAGAGAAGGAGGATATTGTCAATCCCCTCCTCTGATTGCTCCAGAGTGGTCGTCTCTATTGAGGGCTCTGGTCCGGCCGCCCCACTGCTCAGCAGATTGCAGGTGGATGTATATTGAGTGACAGGGTGGATGATGATACTTTGTGTGGACCTCCACCAGGCGGGGGCTGTTTGTCCCCTAGCGTGGTGCTCCTAGGTAGGCGGAGGAGCCGACAACAACAAAAGGCCAGGCAACACAACAAGCAGCTGGAGACAGGGGGAGAGAGGGGGATGCTGCTAACAAGAGGAGGAGAGAGTGGAGGGGGAGGGCGAGAGAGAGAGAGGGGAGAGGGGGGATGGTGGGAGGAGGAGGTGAGAGGGGAGAGGGGGGTGGAGGAGTGGGGATGGAGGGAGGAGGACAAGAGAGAGGAGAGGGGGGATGGGGGGAGAAGGAGGAGAGAGGGGAGAGAGGGGTGGAGGGAGGAGGAGAGGGGGGATGGAGGAAGGGAGGAGGAGAGAGGAGAGAGGGGAGAGGGGGGAGTGGAAAGTGGAGGTGAAGTGCGGGGGCACCGGGGCTTATTCCAGACGGAGTGTTCACTTGAAATGGCTTTAGGACTGTCAAGACGCGAGCCCCTCAGTGCATACAGGTAATGACCAGGGGCCAGGAGGAGGAGGCAGGCAATCTGAGGTGAGAGACACAGGCGGAATAATGTGAAAAAAAGGTGTGTGTGTGTATGTGTGTGTCTGTCTTTGTGTGTGTGTGTGTGTGTGAGTGTGTGAGTGTGTGTACGCCGGCGAGTCCGTGAGAGAGAGAGAGCGAGAGAGTGTCGAGTTGAAAAGTAAGAAAAATAAGAGAAATAGATGAATGGATTTGAAAGAGAAAAAAAGAGAGAAAAAGAGAGAGAGAAAAATGGGTGGGCGGGCGGGCGGAGGAGGAGAGGCGAGGAGGTGAATACACAAATGGCCTTCACCTCTCCAGCATTAGGACAGCGGTCCGGGGGCTTCGTCATCGCGCCTCCGTGTTGGCAGTTTAAGAGCCCAGACGGCTGAGTGTCGGCCATTACGTGCCATCAGCGGTGGCGGCGGGTCAGCGAGCAGCAGAGTTCAGGTCAGCGCTAACGCCCTCCAGCCCCCGGCAGACGCCATTCCGGGGCCCGGCCACTAGACACAGTAATGTGGGGCGATCTAACAGAGCTACTTACACAGATCCTGGTACACAGAACCACCTGTATACTTCAATTCAACACCTCTCGAAAAAACCTTATGGAGTCACGGTGGAGGGAGGAGACACACACACACACACACACACACACACACACAGAAACACAAACAGAAAGACGTGTGAACACACACACACACACACACACACACACACACATAGACACACAAACAACCACATGCACACGAACACACACACACACGCGCGTGAACAGACACACACGCGTGAAGACACATGCACAAACACACACACACGCACGCACGCGAACACACACACACACACACACACACAGACACACGCGCGTGAACAGACACACATGCGTGAAGACACATGCACACACACACACACACACACACACACACACACACACACACCGGGGCATGTCTACTTGGATGCCCTGCAGTGAGAGATGAGAGGATAATTACTTTGGCTTTATGAACTTCTCTTCCAGGGGCAGAGGAAGGGCAGATGTGGTGACAGGCTCTCCTTCTCAGCTATGGTCCAACAACCTTCACCACACACACACACACACACACACACACACACACACACACACACACACACGCATGTGCACACACACACACACACACATACACACGCAAACACACACACACACACACACACACACACGCACGCACGCACGCGCACACACACACACACACACACACACACACACGCACGTACACACACACGGACACATGCACAATTACTCACACACACACACGCACGTACACACACACACGTACGTACACACACGGACACATGCACGATTACTCACACACACACACACGGACACATGTGCGATCACGCTCACATGCACACACACAAGCAAACACATGCACACACGCACACACACACACACGCACACACACACACACACGCACACACGCGCACACACACACACACACGCACAGATGCACGCACACACACGCACACACGTGCACACACGCGCGCGCACACACACACACACACACACACACACACACATGCACGATTACACACACACACACACACACACACACGCACGCACACACACACACACCTGTCACACTGCCCCCTAAGGGATCGGATGCCCTCCACCGGTCTCTTGTCTCACCT
>NC_137690.1:7360544-7363044 GCF_963989245.1 Nansenia antarctica
TTACTTCCTAGAATGTTTTGGAGGGCGAATGTCAATATATGTATAGAAAGGTCAAAACTACACGAAATGAATACAGTGTGTGTGTGTGTGTGTGTGTGTGTATGCATTCTACAATGGGTAGGCACACACACACACACACATCTTCTATATATACTGCACACACACACACACACACACACACACACACACACACTCACACTCACACTCACTCACACTCACTCACACTCACACTCACGCACACACACACAACCCCCCCCCCACACACACACACACACACACACACACACACACAACCCACACACAACACACACACACACACACACACACACACACACACACACACACACACACACACACACACAGACACACACACACACACACACACACACACACACACACACACACACAGAGCCTGTGTGAGTTGACAGTTAAGTACAAGGTCAGGCGTGAACAACCAAACAAAGACAGAATGCCAGAGAGGCAGAACACACTAGAACAACGGAGGGGAGGCTGGCGGAGGGAGACATCGGAGGGCGGGGGGATCATTGTAACAGGATGAGGAACGAGGAATGGCGTCAAACAGGCCATGTTGATACCCTTCCATACCAGGAATGTTTGGTACCAGTCCTTATTCTGTTCGTTGTGTGACAACGAGCCCCGTCCTCCGATTTCTACCTCTGCCAGAAACGAAAATACAAAAGCCCCCACCCTCTGGAACTCTCTAACCCAAGGATACTCGCGACTCTCCAACCCTGGACATATTCAAAACAGCCCTTAAAACCCACCTTTTCACCATTGCATTCAACCTTGTAGTAGTTGTTTCACTGTTTTCTTGTTTTGTGTGTTTGTCTCTCTGGCTCTGTTTCTGTTTGTCCAATTCTCTTGTAAAGAGACCTAGTGTCTGTGAAAGGCGCTATATAATAATTGTTTCTTTTATTATTATTATTATTATTATTATTATTATTAACCTTGATGACAATCAGCAAGACATGTCATAGAATTGAAAATACCCACCTCTCTCTCTGTTGGTTATAACACCTGTATACAATGTGTTTCCTTGCTCCGAATGAATGGTACTGCTCAAAAACAAAGCGGTGAGCTTTAATAAGCCAAACTCAAGTGGAACATACTCAGAATCACAGCTTTTCATCCGGAATCTTCCATCGATTGGAGGCGGCCAAGGGCAAGACAAGACTATGTATGTATAGAAAGCTGCCGATTAATTAGGACGTGGTGTATTGTAAATGGTAAATGGAACTGCACTTATGTAGCGCCTTATTCCAAAGAGCTTTACAACGGTGAACTCTCATTCACCCATTCACACACACATTCACACAACCGATGGCGGCGAGCTACCGTGCAAGGCGCCGGCCCGCTCGTTGGGAGCAATTCGGGGTTCGGTGTCTTATCCAAGGACACTTCGACACGTGGACAGAACCACGTTAACCTTGCGATCATAAGACGCCGGCTCTACCTCCTCAGCCACAGCCGCCCCCCCCCCCCCCCCCCCCCCCCCGACGATTGTACAATACACGTGCACGACGACCGCTGGTCCTTCAAACTCTCTACAAAACCTGGCCTCTCTGAGGAGAAACCATTATCTGTGTGTCTATGAACTGAGACACAGCAGCGTCTGACCGTGGGACATTGTGTGACACTCTGTGTGAATAAGAGTGTGTCGAGTGTTGAGGAGACGCTGTGCTAGTTTTCTTACAGGGTCGTGGTGGTGGGGGGTGTGGGGGGTCTCACGGCGATGGCAGACAGCAGCCCTTGGGGGGGCCGGTGCGTATTAATCAGACTTTTTTTTCTGCTGAAAAGCTCAATCTGTCCGTGATTGATGACGTGTCCGAGGGAGAGTGGCAAAGTGACAGGTGACAAAGAAGGACACCCGCACCTGTATAAATCCAGTCCCTCCTGTCGCATGTGTGTGTGTGTGTGTGTGTGTGTGTTTCGGTGCTTGTATGTGTGCATGCATGTGTGTGTATGCGTGTGTGTGTGTGTATGCATGTGTGTGTGTGTGTGTGTGTGTGTGCGTGTGTGTGTAGCATGTGTGTGTGTATGCATGTGTGTGTGTGTGTGTGTGTGTGTGTGCGTGTGTGCGTGTGTGTGTGCGCGTCCCGCTCCTCTAATGAAGCCATCTCACCAGTGATTTAACAGCCCTTGGGTAAAAGACTGGCCCCCTTAACTCATAGCCCCTCCATTATAATGTGATGTAGAGCCCAGCCCCTTGGTAGGACACAGGCCCGCCGCCCGGCTGTGGACTCAGACAGACAAGGAGACTGGATCTACTGTCCTCCACTGAGGACGAGGGACAGGAGTCAGGGAAGGAGACGCACTTGAATGGGGGGCGGCTGTGGCGCAGGAGGTAGAGCTGCCGTCTAATGATCGCAAGGTTGGCAGATCCGCGGTTCGAGCCCCGGCTGGCCACATGTCGAAGTGTCCTTGGGAAAGACACTGAACCCCAAATTGCTCCCAGTGAGCGGGCTGGAGCCTTGCATGG
>NC_137690.1:7381808-7396808 GCF_963989245.1 Nansenia antarctica
AAAAGGCAAGGTGAAGGGGATGGAGAGGTTTCGTAAGCATAACATTCACCGCTCACAGCCGAAGAAGAGTTGGAGGAAGGGAAGAAAAGAGGGGGAGGAGTAGGAGAGGGAGGAGAGAGAGAGAGAGAGAGAGATGGTGAGACAGACAGATAGAGCCAGAGAGAGAGAGAAAGACAGAGACAGAGACAGAGACAGGCAGACAGACAGACAGACAGACAGACAGACAGACAGACAGACATAGACAGAGACAGAGAGAGAGAAAGAGAGAGAGACATAGACAGAGAGAGAGAGAGGGAGAGAGAGAGACAGACAGACAGACAGACATAGTCTGACCTAGACAGAGACAGAGAAGTAGAGAGAGAGAGAGAGAGAGACAGAGAGAGAGAGAGAGACAGAGAGAGAGAGAGAGAGAGAGAGACAGAGAGAGACAGAGAGAGAGAGTAGAGAGAGGAGGTGGAGCTCCATAACCATAACATCTCAGGTCTGAGCAGAGCAGAGCAGGGTAGTGAGTCTGTCCTGACATCAGTGAGACCTGGACCCTCAGAGGGCCCGCTGGTAATGGAACCACAGTCAATCATGGTGTCTCAACCTCTATTACCTTCACAGGGAGGGCCTCTCCGCACACACACGCACACACACACACACACACACTCACACACACACTCACACACACACTCACACAGATACGCACTCACACTCACACACACGCGCGCGTCCGCGCACATACACACACACGCACACACACACACACACACACACACACACACACACACACTCACACACACACACACACACACACACACACACACACATGCGAGTGTGTCTTCCTGAGCCCGTAGCCCCAACCTGAGCTCCAGTGTCAACCGTGTCGGGCCAGAACCATCTGGACGCTCCCCAGCCGAGAGGCCCTCCGCTGGGGCCCGCGCAGCCCATCAATCTCCTCCGGTCCTGGACGTGGGAAGGCCCCCTTCAAACCCAGGCAGCCGTAATGGAGGGGAAAATAGAGCAGGACACCAGCAAAGCTCCCCGGCCCCCCCCCCGGCCCCCCCAGCTCCCCGGCCCTGTCCCGGCCCTGTCCCAGAGGCAAGGAAAACAAATGGGCAGGAAGCAGCTGGGGAGAAAGAGGGGGATAAGAGGAGGAGGGGAGGAGGAGGGGGGGGGTACAGCTGACTGCTTCAGGTGGGACAGAGAGGGGAGACAGAGAGAGAGAGAGAGAGAGAGAGAGAGGGGGGGGGATAGAGAGAGAGACGGAGGGATAGAGAGAGAGAGAGAGAGAGAAGAAGAACAAGTAGAAGGAGGAGGAAGAAGAGGAGACAGAGAGAGTGTTTTGAAACAAGAGCCAGGGAGAGAGAGAAAGAAAGAGGGAGGGAGGGAAAGAGAGGGAGGAAGTGAGAGAGACAGATACACAGACAGACACGCGGAGAGGTATGAGTGAGGTCCCTCATGTGAGAGAGAGAGGGGGGAGGGGGGGGAGGAGAGGAAATGAAATGACAGGAGAGGAGAGGAGAGGAGAGGAGAGGAGAGGAGAGGAGAGGAGAGAGGGACTTAAGCAGGTTCAGGTGTGCTGGGCTTAGTGTAGACAGGTCTGCCTCTGTCATCACGCAGGCTGCTTTCTCATTCCACACGCTCCCAGGGACCCGGGGTGAGCAGCGTCATATGGGCAACACATGAGGACGGGATTGATTACCAACCACACACACACACACACACGCACACACGCACGCGAGCACACACACACACGCGCACACGTGCATGCATGCACGCACGCATGCACACACGAAGTGTGCACATACACACACACACACAAGCCACACACACGAGCGCACGCAAACACATATGCACGCACGCACACACACACACACACACACGCATGCACACACACGCACACACACCTCATATTCCCACCACAATACACATTCCACATCCACCAGTACCAGACCCAACCCCCCAAAAAATCACTGTAGCAGAATATACTGTCAATAGAACTGAGCTACCAGTGCGTCGATGTGAGAATATAATTTATTCCAGATTGACGTTATGTTTATTCAAATGTTGTGCATTAATATGTATGCTTATACCTGGGCGACCATCTTGGGACGCTCCCTCTCTGGACAGGCGAGGTGGGGGTCGTCTCTGACAGGCGTGTTGCTAAGGGCGATGGGGGCGGACCCGGACGTGTGTGAGACCTCCTCCTGCTGCAGACTCTTGGTGCAGACGGCGTCCAGCAGCACCTTGACACAGTGAGCCATCTGGGGCGCCAGCTCCCTGAACACAGCCCTCCAATCAAACTCCAGAACCACCGCCTGCAACCAGGAAGAGGACACAGCACAACCAATCAAAACACAGGGATGTTATGAACACGTCTGCAGAACCGACCAATCGAAAAACGAGATGCTACCAAACTGGTATTGAGTTAATCGTAGGATGGAAGAAACTTACAAATAATTCGAATAATTAAATAATAAAACTGCAGTTCCTCCTCCAAACCAGAGGGGGGCAATCTCACCTCTGGGCTCGGGAAGAGCATGTCTGTGTTGGACTTGCTACCATCCACAATGGTCATATCCAAGTCGTCTCTGTTTTTCTTCAATATCCCTGCGAAAAATAAACAAATATGGCTTCAAATTGAGAAAGGACCAAATACAATATGATTTCTCTTACATGATATCTATATCTTAGGTATGATGGATATATTTAGGCAAGCCACGGACCCCTGGGTAATGGCATTCAAATGGGATTCAACATCACACAAACATGTTCAACTTCATACGCCATGTTTGCCAAATGACGATGTTATAACATGTTAATACAATGATGACTGCAGTAATCAAAGAGTAACTAGGTATAGACAAAGGGAGGCTGGTGGAGGTAGAAATCGGAGGACGGGCTCATTGTAATACAAACGTGTGTTTGATATCATTCCTCATTCCATCCCATGCATTACAATGTCAACCCTCTGATTTCACCTCCATCAGCCTCCCCTGGTATGGAGGAAAGGTAACGCAAAGCCTTTCACTGAACTGGGAAACAATTCGGCTTCGCTAGCCTGCAAAAGGATTAAAATGTGACCTAAAACAATATGCTAATGATGCTACTGGTACGTTTTAAACGCTGTAGTGTGAAAAAAAAGAAGGAAAAAAAAGTCTTCCATAACTCCAGGCAAGTGTTTCACAATCACACCCTCTCTCCAACAGACCAATCACAGCCCTCCTCCTCTCTCCAACAGACCAATCACGGCCCAGTGACCACGGAATGACCAGAAATGAGCCACAAACACAAGTCAGCAGAGCCACTTTATTAGTGTAAATCTGTGGCTTGGAGTTGATCTGAACCCAGATAGCGGAGCCATATCTGGACTAATCCTCGGAGGGGCATGCGGGTGGGGGAGGGAGGGGGGAGAGGGGGAGGATGAGACGGGTGTATGGAGGAACAAATTAAAAGGCGCACACATCAAGGCCACGTTCTCCTAATCAGAAGCTTGGAAGTGAGACCCCAGGCGAGGCAATTTAGCCGAACAAGACCGCCACAGAACGTGGAGAGAGAGAGAGAGAGAGAGAGAGAGAGAGAGAGAGAGAGAGAGAGAGAGAGAGAGAGAGAGAGAGAGAGAGGGAGAGAGGGAGAGAGGGAGAGAAAGCAGCCCACGCGCCACTTTTTGACCTTTAAGCCCATCTGATGAATTTCTGGTAATTAAGCCGTTTGATTGGCTCGAATTAATGATTTGGATAACTGCCCTTTAAAGGCTGTTTACTTCTCTGTAAATTGAGCGTTTCTGCATGTCTTGTTTTTTAATGTAACCTTTATGGAAATTACTACATGCACCAGAACATTTCATTTAACTTGTCGGCAGAGCCGGTTCAGAGGGGACAGAGGAGCGCGACGGTAAAGACTCGTATCACACCCACGATAAGCCCCTGTTAGAATCACACATTAGAACAGCACATGGACACAGTCTGTCTTTGAAGTGTGTGAACTGTGTGTGTGTATGTGTGTGTGCGTTCCTTTACCTGTGTGTGTGTGTGTCTTGGTGGCTAATTAAACAGGCCTCAATATATATGTCGGTGTGCATGTGTGTGTGTGTGTGTGTGTGTCTTGGTGGCTAATTAAACAGGCCTCAATATATATATATGTCGGTGTGCATGTGTGTGTGCGTGTGTGTGTGTGTGTGTGTGTGTGTGGGGGGGGGGGGGGATGTGCGTGCGTGATCCTGTGTGCATGTATGTCTGTGTGTGTGTGTGTGTATGTGTGTGCATGCATTCCTGAGAGAGTGTGTGTGTGTGTGTGTGTGTGTGTGTGTGTGTGTTTGATGTATGATGTATGCCTGTGTGCATGTGTGTGTGTGTGCATGCATGTCTGTCTGAGTGTGTGTGTGTGTGTGTGTGTGTGTGTGTTCCTGCACCTCTCACACTGCAGGGGGTCTCTCCAGCACAGTTGATGAAGGCCAGCTCCGTGGCCAGCTCCTCCACGCGCTCCTCCAGGCCCAGCAGGGTGCTCGCCAGCCGGGTCAGGGCCTTCAGCTGGTGGGCCGTCAGGCTGAAGCCCCGGCCGTTCCTGGGGGGCTCCAGAGGCGCTGCGGTGGGTGGAAGGAACCCCGGAAAAAAAAGAGGAAAAAAAAAGAAAATCCACTTTAGTCGTCGTGAGTCACAGGCACAAAGGAACATTTCAAGCAACTAAATGTTCGACCATACCCCCCACCCCCAATCAATCACCAAACACCCCCCTTTCCCCACCCCCCCAACCCCCACAAACCTAACCTCTCCCAACACCTCTTATGAATATCGATCCCATACCTACCTACACCCCCCTTCCCTTCCCTCCCCACCCCACATCCTTCCCACCCTTCCGTCTACTCCGACATGGAAGGAAAGGAAAGGAAACTTTATCCACAAGCCCAAGCCACACACACACACACACACACACACACACACACACACACACACACACACACCACACCACATCATCCACGGCACGGCACGGCAACAAAACTTTTCTCGCCCCCCCCCTCCTCCTCCTCGTGCCTTCCCCACCAACCACCAACCTCCCCTCCCCATAACCCGCGGATGACCCCCCTCGGCAAATATGGATTTCCCATTTCTGAAGCTGCCAAAGCCATCACCCTGGGGATGTTCCGCATTAGGCCCGGAAGAATGGAGCGATGCGGAGTGTGTATGCTGTAGTCCCAGACACACGAACAAATACTTTTTTGTACGTCTGCTTAAATGAGTTCCTCCACAGCCGAGGACATTTGGGAATGGATCAGCGGAGCATTAGCGCGGGCTATGAAAAGCACGGGGATGATTGAGTGTCGCTCGTGCAAAAAAAAAAAAAAACGGAAAGACGGAAAAAAAAAAGAAGAGAGAGATAGAGAGAGTGGGCTTTCAATAATTGCAACATTATTGCCTCTAGATCCTAATGTAATTTTGTCACATTGTTAAACAAAATCTGACAATGTGACAACACCACTCCACTCCCCGGTCCCCTGGCCTCCGGGCTTAATCATGCATGAGTGTGTGTGTGTGTGTGTGTGGAGGGGATTGTAAATATCTTTATTTGTGGAGGAGTTTCGCATGCCTATATTTGCACATGTCAGTCTTCCGAGATGATTACCACAATGCTCCCTCAAGCTGGTCACCTTGGAATATATTCATGTGTTTGTTTGCATGTGTAAGCGCAGTGTGTGTGTGCGTGTGTGTGTGTGTGTGTGTGTGTGTGTGTGTGTAATTAAGCAGCGTAGACCCATGGCTCTGCAGCTCCACAGTAATGGGGTCCGGTGGGAGTCTACGCCAGAGAGAATACCGCTCCGTGTGCACATGCATGACCTGGCTGACACACACACACACACACACACACACACACACACACACACACACACACGCCTGCCTCTTTCCCCCTCTCTCTCTCTCCATCCCTCTCTCCATCCCTCTCTCTCTCCCTCTCTCTCTCTCTCTCCTTCTCCCTATCTCTCCCTCTCCTTCTCCCTCTCTCTCTCTCCCTCTCTCTCTCTCTCTCCCCCTCTCCCTCCCTCTCCCTCCCTCTCTCTCTCTCTCTCTCCATCCCTCTCTCTCTCTCTCCCTCCCTCTCTCTCCCTCCCTCTCTCCCACTCTCTCCCTCTCTCTCTCCCACTCTCTGTCTCTCCCTCCCTCCCTCTCTCTCTCTCTGCCCAACACAACTCACAGAAGACGCAACACTATTCCTCTCCATGGAATCCCAACCCTCATCCCAACACAAACTCCAACTACACGCCGCCAACAACAACAACATCTCAAATCCAGACAACCTAAACTAGAGGAGACAGCTTCATTGAAAAGAGGAAGAAGAACAAGTGTCCGTGGACAGATACTATAATAACCCCTCCTAAGTGTGCTCTTCTGAGTGCTCTTCCCGGCTGGCCCTGTTGCCCTCTCTGTCTACCGGCCTAGTGGGTAGTGAAGTGTGTGTGACCCCCAGAGAGTGTTTTAGCCTGTCAGTAACTCACACTCTCTCAGTGACACATGGCCTTGGTGTCTAACAAGCCTGCAGTGTGATCCCTGTCTCCTCACACCGCCCTGGACGGTCCTATAGGGGGTTTATAGCCCCTGGCGCGGCCAAATAGCCCTGTAGCTGCATGGCCTGGCCAGTATAGAGCCATCGAAGGCTTATTATGTTTGCGTTTGTGTGCGTTTGTTTGTGTGTGTGTGTGTGTGTGTGTGTGTGTGTTTGTGTTTGTGTGTGCGTGTGCATGCATGCGTGCGTGTATTTGTGAGTGTGTGTGTGCCTTTGTGTGTGTGTGTGTGTGTGTGGGTTGTTACAGCGGGGTGATAGAGTAGGGTGTTTAAGACACCCAGGTGTGTGATACAGGCCACTGTAGAGCGGAGGGGGGGGTGGGAGGCAGAGTTCACCCCAGGGTCAGTCTGCTCTACGTCTACAAGGTGACTGGCGCTAAGGCGGCGTTCGTAAACTCGCTCTGAGAGCGCTGGAGCATCCACGTGACTGCCTCTTGTCCAATCAAATGACTTGGTTCCACGTCGAACCCAGTGTGCGCTCCGGCGAATTTACGAACACGGCCTAAGACTATAGGACAGGGTCAGTCTGCTCTACACCACGTCTACAAGGTGACTGGCGCTAAGGCGGCGTTCGTAAACTTGCTCTGAGAGCGCTGGAGCATCCATGTGACTGCCTCTTGTCCAATCAAATTACTTGGTTCCACGTCGAACCCAGTGTGCGCTCCGGCGAATTTACGAACACGGCCTAAGACTATAGGACAATGACACCCCATCTAACACAGCTATTCTGACTGCATATTTTGTCTGATTATATCACGACAAATTAAATGTTTTAACAAGCATGAACAGAGAATGTTTTTTTTCTTCTTTTCCCATGGAAATTAGAATATTTCTTATTGAAATAAAAGAGAGAAATTACATTGAATTGGAAGAGGTTGGGAATAATGGATATTTTATTCAAGGCTTTGTGAATATCACACGTGGCGTTTGATACCATTCCTCGTTCCGTTCCATGCATTACAATGAGCCCCGTCCTCCGATTTCTACCTCCGCCGGCCTCCCCTGGTGAATATACTGTAAACTAGTCGCGTTGCCGTGTCAACAAGGCATGAGGGGGACATAAGCCATGGAAACAGTACAGCCAATGGCAGATCACCCACAATGTAGTACAGTACATTCATATAGTCCACGTGCCGCCATAACAGTTAATCAACAACTAAACGGATGACGTCCCAGCAGTGTGTGTGTGTGTGTGTGTGTGTGTGGTGTGTGTGTGTGTGTGTGTGTGAGTGTGTGTGTGGGTGAATCGCCAGGCGTGTCCTTCGGCCGTTGACAGACAGCCTGCGCCTCCTAACTACGCTGGAACACACACACACGTTTAGGGGGAAGCCGTCACTCTCCGCCCAGACAGTCTGCTGTGGGTCCCACCAGAGTTAAACAGCATTAGAGTCACAGTCGACACACACACACGCACACGCGCACGCGCACACACACACACACGCACACGCGCACGCACACGCACACGCACACACTCCCCTTGACTGGCATGAAAAGAGAGAGGGAGAGGAGATGGGAAGGGGAGGGGAGGTGGGCGGGGGGGGGGGGGTGAAAACAGAGGGAGGGAGGGGAGAGAGGGAGGGAAGCAAGGGAGAGAGGGAGGTGGAGAGGAGGGGAGGGGAGGGGAGGGGAAGGGAATTCCTCAGCAGTTGTTATTGATTCCGGTGTTTACGGGAGGATAGTTTAGTGCCGTTTACAAACAGAACAGATGCAGCCAGTGAGCAAAAAGGTAAACAATTGCTGTGTGGGCGGGCTGCCAAATCCCGAGCCTGATGTATTAAACTCACAGTGAAGTGCATTTCCCCTTTGGGCTGCACTTATTGCCACTTCATTTCCTCAGCATTCACTCTTTCCCTCTCTCTCTCTCTCTCTCTCTCTCTCCTCCCTCTCCATCTCTCTCTCCGTCTCTCGCTCTCGTTCCCCGGGCCGTCTGGTTGTGTTCTGTCCTTCCCTGACCCTCGAGGCCTAGCCCTACCTAACACAGCCATTAGTGGAGGGAATTGCATGTGTCTGACATGGCCGAAAACCAATTATTAGATACTTTCTACCAAATGATGCCCCAGTCTGTTGGGAATGGGCAATCATGCAATAATTTAGCCACTGATTTAATGTCTCTCTACCTTCTCTCTCTCTCTCTCTCTCTCTCTCTCTCTCTCTCTCCTCTCTCTCTCTCTCTCTCTGCATTCTCTCTCTCTCTCTCTCTCTGTAGTGCAAAATGAAGTTCTCTGTGGTTCTGTGCCAGGGTTGTTCCCTCCATGCCAGCAGGAGATGTCTGGTTGGCCTCCAGCCTCGCAAATGAACTCCACCCATGATCACAATAAAACTAAGTGAGTGACGGTGAGTTGTGAGGAGTGTGTGTGTGCGTGCTCGTGTATGTGTGTGTCGGACTGGCTGTCGCTGGTGATGTAAGGCTCTGGTTCTGTGGGAGTTCAAGGGATTCAAAAGCCCATTGACAAGTTTATCATCCGGTGTGATGGCTGTGTGCGCTAGCCTCCGCAGACTAGCGTCTGACAGGACAACAAAGAGCCGTCAGCGTGTCGGAGGCAGAGATCCACACAGATGCAGATGTTAACCGCAGTGCCCAGGGACTCCCTCAACCCGACATCAAACTGGGCTCCTGTCTCCCTCCCTCCCTCCCCCCTCCCTCCTTCCTTCCCTCCCTCCTTCATCCCTCCCCCCCCCCCCCATGCTGCATGTTGGCACTCGGAGGAGACGGGTGGTGGAGAGGGAGAGGGGGGGGGGGGGGGGTAGATCAGAAAAGGCAGTGTGGACCGGTGTGTGTCTGTGTGTGTGTGTGTGTGTGTATGTGTGTGTGTGTGTGTGTGTGTGTGTGTGTGTGTGCGCGAGATTCATTTAATCTCATTCCTCCTGCAGTTTTTTAGAGAGGTTTACAGCCGTTTCCGCTCCGGGGGGGGGGGGGGGGGGCGGTATGCCCTGTTGCGCTGGCCCACCTATGAGGGGGGTGGGGGGGGTAGTGGAGTAGGGGGGGGGGGTGGCAGGGTCAGCGTGGGCTGGGGGCCCGGGGAGGACCTCCCCGCCAGGCCCTGTGACGGCTGGGGTCCACCCCGTCAGTTGCGGCCCGCTGCTCGCTGAGACATGGGGCGACTCCCGCTGACGCCCACCCTAACCCCCCCTCCCCTCCCCACCCCATCCGCCCCCCCACAGCCACCCACCACAGCCCCTGGACCGCCACAGGCACAGTCTGTCTGAGACACAGTGGGGGCCACACACGCACTTCATGGGGGGGGGGGGGGGGGGTAAGGGGGGATGAGGGTAGAGGTGGGGGGGAGGGGGGGGTAAGTGGCAAGTTTTGATATCTCGATTAAGCTGCTTTGGGGAGGGGAGGAGGGCGGTCGGGCTGGCTGTCAGCTTTCTCCTTGTGCTCCTTTAAACAATCAGCTATAATAGAGAGAGAGAGGGAGAGAGAGAGAGAGAGAGAGAGAGAGAGAGAGGAGAGAGAGAGAGAGAGAGAGAGAGTGAGCGAGAGGAAAAAAGGAATTGTCTAGATGTATTTCATTACAGGCCACTTGTTTTGTTACACACACTCCCTCCTCCATTCACACAGACCCTTCATGTCAGAGTGCCGTCTGCTGGCAATGAGCCCTGCCTGCCTGTGTCTGTCTGCTGCCCCTCCATAATAGAAGGTGCTAGAATAATTGAGTGATTTGTTGATATCCTTCAGCTTGTTCAAGAGTTATGCACAATAGCTATTGTGACCACTCGGAGGAAATGGAACAGGCTTCACGCATGCACGCACACACACACACTCACACACACACCACACATACTCTCTCTCACACACACACACAGACACACACACACACACACACACGCACACACACTCTCTCACACACACACACACACACACACACACACACACACACACACTCACCATGAATAGACACCATGGGTAGACAGAATGAAGACTCAGCTCTTTGTCATTAACATTACTAAACAACCTTCTGCACTCATCATGAACCTGAGCTTCCCCCCCTGCCCGCCTCCAACCCCCAGCCCTCAGCCCTCCACACCCCCCCCCCCCCCCCCCCCCCCATCTGTAATGACAAGGCTGCATGCGTGTGCACGACCTAGGGCTGACAGCGTGTATAAACCCCGGCTAGAAATGTTATGGAGAGGAGCTGGTCTTAATAATTAACAAACACCCTTTCCAAGTGCTCTCATTCCCTGGGAGCTTGTGCACCCGGTAAGCCAGTAATTCAGCCAGCCAGCAGCCAACCAGCCAACCAGCCAGTCAACCAGCCAACCAGCCAACCAGCCAGGCAACTAGCCAGCCAACCAGCCAGGCAGCCAGCCAGTCAGCCAGCCAGCCAGCCAACCCGCCAACCTGTCAACTCGCCAGCATGCCAGCCAGTCAGCCAGCCAGCCAACCAGCCAACCAGCCAGTCAGCCAACCAGCCAGCCAGCCAGCCAGCCAGCCAACCATCCAGCCACTTCGGCAGCCTATGAAGCAGATAGCTATCTTCTCTGCTACTGAAGCACTCTCTCCCTACTGAATATGCTTTCACACATAAGAGTTAATAGAGGGGAGGGGGGGGGGGCTATGGGCGCTGGAGGCGAAGGTGAATAGGCTTACTATACTATACATGTTCAAACCCAAACCTATATTATAGGGCACAGCAGCACTAGAGGGGAGATGTGTGTGTGTGTGTGTGTGTGTGTGTGGGGGGGGGGGGGGGGGGGGGGGCAGCGACCTGTGGGAGATTTAGAGGAAATGGAATTCTGGACTTCATCAATGTTTGAATGAAGTACCCTCTCGGCTGTGCTGCACTCCATGATTGATTGTTAGGGAACAGCGTATGGACATACTGTATTATGCAGGACAGGTTTAATGCATGGAAAATACATGCAGTATATGTTATGTATCAGCGTGTGTCTGCAGCTAGGTAATTACTGTATGTATGCCCTATAGAATACGGATGATTTCCATTTCAAATGGCACAAACTATCGCCTAATAATATGATATGTGTATAATAAGATATTATTTTCGACTGCAAGGTTACAGTATGTTGTTGTCTTCACAACATGGGGTAGTGGAAGGACAGGGTAGTATATGGCCCACACAGATGAGGGGAGGCTGGTGGAGGTTGAAATCGGAGGACGGGCTCATTGTAATGCATGGATCGGCGTCCGAGTGTCCATTCCATGCGTTACAATGTGCCTGTCCTCCGATTGTGTTGTCTGACACAGACAGACATACGTACCTCCTCTGCCTTTCACAGACATGCATAAACTCAGAACAGTATGTTATGAAGGGCCCCAATTTTCTTTAAAATAGTGCTAAGCAGACCAAAAGACACTACTGTAGAAGTAAGCATATTATCCAGGATGATTTTCAGTGTAACTTGTCTTTAATAAGGTTTCTGGGGGGAAAAAAACTGAAGCACAAAACATAATACAGCCAGAGTTTTAGTAAACAGTCTGAAAAAGCATTTGCATATCATGCAAACGCTGGTAGCAGCATTCAAAACTACTCCCACTGGACTACGCCTCATCATCGTGTCTATTAGATATTTTTACGGTTTAAGATGGCCGACTATGCTCGCGCACATGCAAATCCGAGTCTGTAGTGTCCTAACTGTGGTGCAGTATTCATGTCTAATAAATGAATCACACAATTGAACTTGAGCTTCGAAAATTGGACTTGGTAATCATCACCCACGGGGTTCTCCAGTCACATGACAACAACGTTGCCTGTTAACACTAGCCCCACACTAGAACAGCCGTGCCTTTTTTACTTACTAGAAGAGCCGCCGCGGGGATCAAATGTCTAGGTGAAATGTCTTAGTTACAATGGTAAGCTGCTCTTTACACACAATGACCACTAGTTGGCCGTCTCTTAAATTAGCCTGCCTCCTATACAGAAAAACTGCAAAATAGCTTTATACTAGCTTATCCTGATGTGATTTTGAAAATGTAAGGATACTGGGTGGTAGAAGGCACATATCTAGGAAAAGTCATGAAAGGAGGGTCCTGAAATTTGATCGAGTGCAAAGATATAACTTTTTATACGAGGTGTCCTTGGGCAAGACACTGAACCCCAAATTGCTCCCAATGAGCGGGTCGGTGCCTTACATGGTAGCCTGCTGCCGTTGGTGTGTGAATGGGTGAATGAGAATGAGAGGCCGTTGTAAATAAATGCCGCTTTGGAATAAGGCGCTATATAAGTCGGTCCATTTACCATTCAGAACATCACAATATATGTGTGGCTTAGCTTCACCTCTTACACTTTGCACACACACTTGAACAACTACAAGGACAGGCACTGAATGCGCACGAGCACACATTGCATGTACTGTACACTAGTGAGCGCACACACTCGCACACGCACGCCCGCTCGCACGCACGCACACAGACACACTCACGGACACACACACACACACACACACACAATTCCAACTCAGTGAGGTGTGCTAGTAGGGTTTAAAGCCGGCATTGTTCCTGACCAGCCAACCTGTCTAGCAGACTCCGGAGTCTTCCTGCTCACCCCATTACACCCGGGAGAAAGAGAGAGAGAAAGGGGAAGAAAAGAAAGCAGGAGGAGGAGGAGGAGGAGGAGGAGGAGGAGGAGGAGGAGAAGTGAGGGATGGGTGGGTGGGGGGAATAAGAAGGAAGGCTACAAAGGGCTGAGACCCTCACATCTGTCTGGGAACAATGTCAGAGCTCTCCTTTTTCAGACAGAGGCGGGCGAGGGAGGGAGGGAGTGACAAGAGAGAGAGAGAGAGAGAGAGAGAGAGAGAGAGAGAGAGAGAGAGAGACAGAGAGAGAGAGAGAGAGAGAGAGAGAGACAGAGAGAGAGAGAGAGACAGAGAGAGACAGAGAGAGAGAGAGAGAGAGAGAGAGAGAGAGAGAGAGAGAGAGAGAGAGAGAGAGAGAGAGAGAGAGAGAAAGAGACGGGGTTAAAGGAAGTGCTACATCTCGGCGTGAGCGCTGTTAAACGGTTCAGTGCTTTGACAGTAGCTGATGCCAGAGAGCCGGCACTCCCCAGGGAGAACTCTGGGAAAGCACAGCCTCCTGGGCATGTCTCTGCTATGAAAATACAGCACATAAAGAGAGAAGAAGAAGACAAACAATAACACAGGCAGAGGATGGGGATGGGGATGGGGGGTGGGGGGGATCTAAAGAACCGGAGTGTGTGTTCGTTCCTATCATCTTGTTTTTTGTTTGTTGTTGGTTCTTTTCTGTCATAATTGTTGAGACAGTTATTGGAGATCACTATAAATAGACCCGTAGACGTTACATGGGAGGAAATCGTATGATGCCTACAGCCAGTCAGTGTTGATATTGAGACAAAGCCTTCTCTGTGGTCTTGTTTAGGTTTGGTATATATATGTCTATATATATGTCTATATATATATATATATATATATATATATATATATAGTACCAGTCAAAAGTTTGGACACACCATCTCATTCAATGTTTTTATTTATATATTATTTTCTACATTGTAGATTAATACTGAAAACATCAAAATTATGAAAGAACACATATGGAATTATGTAGTAAACAAAAAAGTTAAACAAACCAGAATATGTTTCATATTTTTATTATATTTTTTATTAGAAAATAATACAAAATAAAGAAAGCCATTGAATGAGAAGGTAGGTGCAAACTTTTGACTGGTACTGTATATTATATATATATATATATATATATGGTATATTCTGCGCTGTTGTGTTTGGCATAATACTCTACATCTTAGCTGAGCCTTCAGTTGCGATATATAGCAGGTAGGTAGTCACACACACACAGACACACACACACACACACACACACACACACACACACAGACACACACACACACACACATACACACACAGACACACACACTCTCTCACACACACACACAGCACACTCACACAGTCGGGCGGGCAAAGCTGCAGCGCTTTAGCGTCATTACACGGTGCGGGCCCCCAGTTCCCTTTGGTGATGTGTTCTGCCTCCGGTGCTACATTTGACGGTTTGTTGAGCGGCACGTAGGTGTGTAGCCGCCGCCGCCGCAACCGCGCTACGTGATCAAACAGCCCAACTGACGCATGGCCAATTATCCTGGCTGCCTCGTCTCATCTCACGTTTAAGGAGAGGGAAAGAGAGAGGGAGAGAGGGAGAGAGAGAGAGGGAGAGAGAGAGGGAGAGAAGGAGAGAGAGGGAGAGATGGCTGTGTGTTTATAGTGGCAGATGTAAAAGCACTCCTCTTCATCCCACAGGGAAGATGACATATGCACCATTTTGGAGAAGAAAAAAAATAAGTGAAACAATGGGGCTGGGTCTTTAAAGTGTATCTTTACCCTCCACGGCAACCGCTAAACAGGCCAATCAGGAGCTAACACAGAGTGTGAGAGGGAGTGTTATCTGACGTGACACGCGGTAGGATGTTGGGTAGGACGCCGTCTCTCCTCTGGCTGCTGTTCCTGAGTTCTGTTGTATCTGCGTTGTTCGTTC
>NC_137690.1:7406808-7444180 GCF_963989245.1 Nansenia antarctica
CACACGCACACACGTGCACACGCACCACACACACACACACACACACACACACACGCACGAGTGCACGTGCACACACACACACACACACACGACACACAAAGGAGACATATTAGAATGTCAGTGGACACTTCATCATTATAAACGTAAAGTTGCATTATCGTATCTGATGGCTGAAACATTGAAATTGTCCATGTGCTGTATACCAAACAAAGACGACCTTGTAACAGCCGTGTCAATATGACAGAAGAAAAGGCTGATTGTTACACTGAGAGTGCATTTTTCAGACAGATTATTGACTTCAAATCAATATTCCTTCTGATAGCCTGCTATTCAACCTCCACTATCCACTCAGAGCAGAAGAGGAACAATGTCGGGGACTCCTCAGCCACAATATTCAGTGTGTGTGTCTGTGTGTGTGTGTGTGTGCGTGTGTGTGTGTGTGTGTGTGTGTGTCTAAACCCTGGACTTTCGTCCTGCCAGAGAACATTTAGCGATAACAAACCATCCCTGTAGACTAGAGGATGATGATGGATCGTCAAACACGTCAACCAACCACAACAATACGACACTACTCAGAATGACACGTTGGCGACCAGGCCTACACCAAGACTTACACTAATTACACTGAATGTCGCGCGCACACGCACACCCACACACACACACACACACACACACACACACACACACTCACACTCACTCACTCACTCACTCACTCTCAACTACTGCCTATTACTGATCACAGATGATCGGCCATGATTACAGACAGAACTAGTACCAATCAGTTACCGTAGCGACAGTGATTTGGAATCACGCTCTCGTGACGGGGTAGCCTTGTCTAGCATATTGCAAAAGAAAACCCTTTTTTTGTTGTTGTTGTTCTTATTGTATGTCAGTGTCATATGTCAACAGCTATCTCTGATCTGCCAATGAGCAACCTCCCAGACCAGATTGATGATTCGTGGTACAGTTCGAGGCCCAATGAGAAGGGCTTGTTGAGACGCTTGGTGAGATACCGACCTGCAGGCGTTGAGCTTCAGCTTCTCCTCCGTGTCCCTGAGCAGCTGTTGGACGTCCATGTCGCTAGGCAACCCGGGGACCAGGAGCTCCACGAAGGCATGGTCCTGGGGAAGGTCCCCCTGCCACTCCATCCTGCCCTGGAGGAGGACAGGAGAAGAGGGGGGGGGGGGGGGGAGAGGCGAAGAGGAGGAGAGGGGGAGAGGTGGAGAGGGGAGTCCGAGAGGGAGGTAGAGAATACAAGAGGAATACAAATAAAAGGTTGAGTAATAGAAAGGGGAAGAGCACCTGTTCACATCCTGCATGTGCTTTAAGAAGATGAAACATGCACGGGTTCGACGACTCTGTCATGGAAACCCCCTTTCGCTTCAATGCCAGAGATGAGGAGGACAGAAGGTAATATAGTCTTATAAGGCTGCTGCCATTGAATGCATATGAATGAATGAATGAATGAATGCTGAATGCAACACAAGGGAAGCAGAACACTGAATGGGAGAATTGCATTAATGTAGGTACTAGCCCATGGATGGACTATATCCCCCCCGCTCTCTGTCTCTATCTAGCACACATGCATGTACGCATACGCACACGCACGTACGCGCACACACGCAGACACACAAATCACAGCATATGAGACATGGTAATTTGATTTCTCCTCAAACACGATTCTTATCTGGAACAGTCAACCAGCTGCACCTGAAACAAGAGGCTGCTTATCAACAACAATACATATTTTCCACCTCCCCGTCCCTCCCTCCCTCCCTCCGTCCCTCCCCTTCTCCCCCTGTCTCCTACTTCACCCCCCCCCCGCCCTCCCTCTCCCTCCCTCCCTCCCTCCCTCCTTCCATTTACAGTACGAGGACCCCTTGATATAAATGCATAGCCTCTCTGCATATTAAGCATCCGGTGACACTACAGCGAGTTAACATAAAAGAATAGACGAATAAATAAATGGAAAAAGGGACTCTTCACTCAGGCTTTAAATAAACAATCCAACCCCCCCCCCCCCTTCCCACCCTCCGTACCTCTGTCTGCCCCCCTCCTCCTCCATCCCCTCCCCTCCACCCCTTCTCTCCTGATGATTAACACACACAACCCGAACATCCAATCGGCGAGACGGTAGATCTACATCGTCATCGTGAGTCAAGTGGAATGTAATGGAGAGTGTCAGTGTCAATTTGGCTTTCTCACACTCCTCTCCCCTTCATCTGCTGTGATTTTAATAATCCCTGTCAAGCTCCAAACAGCCCCGCCGCACCTCCCTGACAGGGTAGACAGAAAGCTCAACATTCATTTAGCCGCCACAAAGGGAGGGCTGTCCAGCTGGACAAATATTATTTTCCTCACTTGACAGTCTCCGCAGTTAAGCTTCTACTTTATTATGTCCTCTCCCCTTTCTCTCTCTCTCTCTCTCTCTCTCTCTCTCTCTCTCTCTCTCTCTCTCTCTCTCTCTCTCTCTCTCTCTCTCTCTCTCTCTCTCTCTCTCTCTCTCTCTCTCTCTCTCTCTCTCTCTCTCTCTCTCTCTCTCTCTCTCTCTCTCTCTCTCTCTCCCTTCATCTCCCCCTCTCATCATCCTCCCTCTGTGCACTGTCTGGGAGGGTAGTTTATAGAGTGACTTCTGGAGACGTGGAGGTTTTCAATCGACGGATTAGGAACTCGACAGTGTAATTATACTGTGTGTGTGTGTGTGTGTGTGCGTGTCTGTCTTTGTGTGTCTTTGTTTGTATGTGTGTGTCTGCTTGTGTGTGTGTATGTGTGTGTGCGTGCTCGTGTATCTGCTTGCTTACATGTATGTGTGTGTGTGTGTGTGTGTGTGCGTGGGTGTCTGTCTTTGTGTGTCTTTGTTTGTATGTGTGTGTCTGCTTGTGTGTGTGTGCGTGTGTGTGTGTATGTGCATGCTTGTGTGTGTGTGTATCTGCTTGCTTACATGTATGTGTGTGTGTGTGTGTGTGTCTGTGTATGTGTCTCTGTGTGTCTGTCTTTGTGTATTTGTGTATGTGTCTGTCTGTGTGTGTGTGTGTGTGTGTGTCTCTGCGTGTATGTGTGTCTGTCTTTGTGTGTGTGTGTGTGTGTGTGTGTGTGCGCGCGGCGGAGGCTGCGGTAACACCGTGGCAGACAGGATATGCATCGGTGCTGGTGTGTGGCGCGCGGCCCACGTGAGAGAGCTGAGGGAGAGTGTCAGGATCCCGGCGTCACCACACAGGGCCTCATTAGGAGGAGAGGCAGCACGACTCCTTTGTCTTGTCATTAGCTATTGTGAAAGCAGATGTTGAGGAGCCCCAGTGTGTTTGTGACTGCTGCCACTGGGATGACTGGGCCAGACGTTGTACTGTAGAGAGACTAACTAAACCACCTACACTACCACCTCTCCTCTCCTCCCCTGCAGTCTGTCTCCCTGCTCCGCTCGCTCACGCATACACACATACACGCATGCAGACAAACACAGATACACACACACAGACACAGACAGACAGACAGACACACACACACACACACACACACACAGATACACACAGACAGACACACACACACACACACACACACACACACAGAGACAGACACACAGACAGACAGACACACACACACACACACAGACAGACACACACACATAGACACACACAGAGACAGACACACACACACACACACACACACACACAGAGACAGACACACACACACACACACACACACACACACACACACACACACACACTCTTTCACTCTCACGGTTCCGTTTAGAGTAATGAGTTTGTTCTTGAAATATTTAGCAGCCCGTCCCCAGGCAGACATTTTAAAGCCACTTAAGAGAGCATGTCAAGTTAAAGTCAACAGTATTAGAGAGAACATAGGGAATTAAAGAGGTACACATTTTCACATCAAAATGCTTCAGAGTGATCTAATGTATTCTTAAAGGAAAGCTACTGACTACTGTTGTACAGGGACTACACTACTGTACACTGCACTGCCTGCTGTACAGGTATGTTTATTTATCCAATCCCAACATGGTTCTTCAAAAGTGTCTTGGACTGTTTAACTGACAATGTATTCGAAATTGTGAACTGCTCTTTGTTAACTGGCATCTTTCCCACTCCTCTAAAATCTGTCATTATAAAATCACTTCTTAAGAAAGGAAAGCAAGATAATTCTGTTCTCGGAAATTTCAGACCAATATCTAACCTTTCGTTTCTAAGTAAAATCCTTGAGAAAGTGATTTTCAGACAACTTAATTGATTTTCTTAGCAAAAACATTTTATTTGAGAAGTTTCAATCAGGTTTTCGTTCTAACCACAGTACTGAGACTGCATTAGTAAAGGTTGTAAACGATCTCAGACTTCATCATAGATGCTGGTGGTGTATCAGTTCTTGTCTTGTTCGATTTGAGTGCTGCTTTTGATACAGTGGATCACAGTGTTCTAGTGCATCGTTTGGAAGGCTGTGTTGGTCTCTCAGGACTTGTGTTGGAGTGGTTTGGATCTTGTCTAGCTGGTGGGCATTTCTCTGTTGTCCTGGGAGACTCTGTTTCTGATGGTGTTGACATCGCATGTGGGGTCCCTCTGGGGTCTGTTCTTGGTCCCTTGCTCTTCTCCCTGTGCGTGGTCCCATTGGGTGGAATCATCGGAAAACATGGTGTGAATTTTCGTGGTTGTGCTGGTGATGCTCGGCGGTGCATGTCAGTGTTGCCTGGTGGTTCACATGCACTCGGCTCGCTGGAGAGTTGTCTCCGAGATATGGAACTTTGGATGTCCAGGAATTTTCTGCAGCTGAATCGGGACAGGGCTGGGTTTATTGTCATTGGACCAGGACCTCCTGGGATCCGACCCAAGGGGACGGATTGTCAAGTGCCATGGGAGCCTTGCTTTCAAGCTGCAAACATGAAGCTGGGAGTCTGGGTGTGATTGTAGATTCTGACTTGGGCTTTGGGCCTCACATCGAGTCTATCACTGGAAATGCCTTTTGTCATCTGCGGAATGTTGCAGGGGTTGGACATTTTCTCCGGCAAGCTGATGCAGAGGTGTTAATGCATGCTTTTGTTGTTGCCCGTTTGGACTATTGTGGCGGTCTCCTTTCTGGTCTTTCCCGAGGAGGGCTGTTGGCCAGCTGCGGTTGGTCCGAGGTGCAGCAGCGAGGGTTTTGACCAGGGCAGGCACACAAGCTCATGTGGCTCCTATTTTGGAGACTCTACACTGGCTTCCTGTTGTGTTTTCCGAATGGATTTCAAGATCCTTCTGCTTGTTTATAAAGCTCTCACTGGCACAGCACCAGAATATCTGAAAGACCTTTTGCTAGCATGTCAGCCCAATGGAGCTCTCAGGTCTTCTGACGTTGGTTTTCTCTGTGTACCACATGTACAGGAGAGGAGATTTGGTGGGGCTGCATTCTCATTTTGTGCGCCCAGGTTGTGGAGTACACTGACGGTTTGCATTGGAGAAGCAGCCTCGGCAGGTGTGTTCAAGTCAAGACTAAAGGCCCATCTTTTTAGTGTTGCCTTTAAATGACTGGATGATTGAATTCTGATTGTGTGATGATTGGAGCACTTTGAGCTGCAGCGTTTGCACAAAAAGTGCTATACAAATAAAAAGTTATTATTATTATCATTTGGGGCGTCTGGGTGGCATAGAACCACTAAGGTGCATGCCATGTAATCACAGGGTCCCTGCCTCGATTCTGGCCATCGACCTATCCTGCATGTTATCCCAACAAGTGGTTTTGTCTCATAGAGATGGTATGTTTTTAGTTTTTTGGGGGGGGGGTTTATGGTGCTTAGAATTGTGTTAGTGTGGAGTAATGTGAATACTATAGCTACGATTGAAATTGTATGAATATTTTTTTATGAGAAAAAAGATTAAAAAGAACGAAAAAAAAGGTGCATGCCATGTAATCGCAGGGTCCCCAGGGTTCGATTCCGGCCATCGACCTATCCTGCATGTCATCCCTCCTCTCTCCCATCCTTCCTTTTTTTTGTGGGCAGCCCCACTCATATTTTTCTTTTTATTGTGATAGAGATAGTAGAGATATGACAGGAAGGATGGATGAGAATGAGAGAAGGGATGAAATGCAGGATATGTCCGCAGCCGGAATCATACTAGGAACCCTGCGGTACGTGCGGTACGTGGTCAACGCCACCTAAGCGCCCCTCACCCATCCTTCCTGTCAATCTCTACTCTCTCTATCCCAATAAAGCAGAAATGCCGTAAAAACATATAAATAAATATGGGCCTGCTGTAAACAAATATTGTATAATATCGGTAAGATACATGAGCCAGCATGAAGTATAATAATAATAATAATAATAATAATAATAATAATAACTTTTTTGTAATAATAACTTGTATTTGTATATACTGTTCCTAGAATGATTCTGGCTGCGGACATATCCTGCATGTCATCCCTTCTCTCTCTCGCAAACGTTGCAGCTCAAAGTGCTCCGTCGGGACTTGAGAAGGGACGAGAGGTACAGGTCTGTGTCAGCTGACTGATTGAGCCACACATTAGGCAATAGTCTGTTTTATGAATGTTGAGCAAGGTTGGAAACATTAAGTGAGATGTACTATTATTGAACACATATGGGTGTGGTTTCATAGACAGGGTTTAAGCCTAATCCTAGATTTAAAAGCCTGCATCTTCAATGGAGATTTTATATTGAAAGTGTGATATAGTCCAGGACTAAAGGCCTTAGGTCTTGTCTGTGAAACTGGCCCTTAATATACGTGCAAAAACTCCTTGTCTGTGAAACCGGTCCATGATATGTTATTTATTAACATTTTAAACAGGATGTGGAATGTCTGTTCTATAATACAGGTCAAAGTCCTTGATTTATTGTTCATTAAAAAATATACAGTGTGGCACAGTTCACAGAGATCAAAGAACAGGTCACCATTGTGCAAATTCAGATCATGACTCACTAGATCTTCAATGGAGATTTTATTATTTTATCCAATGTGACTTACATTGCAATGAGTGCATACATTGTTTAGTATTTGGTCCCAGCTGGAATCGAAACCCCAACCTAAGCATTGTCAGCGCCATGCTCTACCAACTGAGCCACAGAGGACCACTTAGTAACACTAATGTATTGAAAACACACCTGTTTTATATAGTGGCTTAAGCCGTTGAGTGAATTTGCACAGGACGAATCATAGACAAGACAACCGAAGGTGTGAAGGTGATGAAGGAGAGGTCATGGAGAGGATGAGGAGAGGTCATGGAGGCTATGGAGGGGTCATGGAGAGGTTATAAATGGGTAGGAAGGAACATAACACAAAACATAGGTCTATACAGAATGTCAATGTGTGTATTTTACAGAACTTTTTCAAACCAGAGCTCAAGGAAGGTCTGTTTCTGCTATTTTCCTGTTGTTACTCAATGGCTTATCTAGAACTTAAATGATCTATTATTACAACATGTAAACACCATAACAGCTGTTTAACATACCTTCTGTTGCAGACGAGTAACTTCAGACTTGTCTTTTAAATCCATTGGTATGTGAACAAATGGGTTTTCAAAATATTCCAATCATCCATGATACATAAAGTTGTCTAGACGTCCAGTCATAGATCCTAGTGAAAAGATGAGTAGTCATTACAACAACGCCAGATGATCAATCGTCTCATTTCCAAAAGAACACCTTTCCACAGCACAATACACATTATTAGGTCCTCGTTGTAGTAGATCATTATTAGGCTTCAATGAGAAACAGCTGTGGCTGATTATATCAAATCAATTCAAACTTTATTTATATAGCACATTTCATACACAGATGCATCACAGTGGGCTTTACAGGAACATGCATGAAAACAATTAGGAGACATCCGAGACAACAAGACAAGACATTAGGAGGATACTGTATAGCAGCCTATTAGCTTAGTTTATGAGGTAAGTCTGTGGGCTTTTCCCTGTCCTATTCTCTGTTCATAGCTATGTGTTTCCTTCCTCTAGAGACTAATGCACATCGCAATGTTCATATCACTCGTATAACTGTTTGTTGACTAGTGTGCATATCCAATAAACACTTTTAGATAGTGTCATTGCGAGGCCTGTTCTTAATTGTAATTGTCAAACACACTGAAAGAGAAATCAACCCTGAATGACAGCAAATTAATGCCTAGCATACAGTAAGTGAACTGAAAAAATAGTTTAGAAATAAACAATAGGCCTATATTCAAAATCATTTTTCTAATATAACCTTTATTTTGTCCATTTACAAGGCAACTTGTGTTGTGTACAGTGAATAGAATAACAGGATGTCGCCGTTTGCATGATCATTCACTCTGATTGCACTCGATTAATTACTCCTGGCATAGGTACCCACCTCACTCACACATAGTGAACCGTGAGTAACGCTGTACTAGACAGTTATTGGCCAGTACACCTTAGAAAAGGATTAGAAACCTGTTTATGCTGTTAATATAATACATCACTCAGCTGAACCTATGTAAAAGGCCACGAGTATTCCGTTAAAAACGTTTGTCATATGGTGAGCTTAGAATTATAAGGTTCTATCTCCGTTTAGGGCAGTTCAGAGATATTGAGCATCAACGTTTTTTACATTCCATTATGTTCTGTGAGATGGAACCTTTGTATTTTATGAATTACTAACTCAAAAATGTCAACATTTAAAAAAACAACACCACACAGGCATTAATAAACACCTAATGGATCAGATTATGTAAAAAAACTCAATTTTGACAAAAATGGAGATAGAACCTTATAATTCTAACGTCATGATATAATGGCTGATCAATAATCTACACACCTCCACACACCCACGTGTGATTGTTGTGATAAGGAACACAGTAAGAACTGTTACATTGTTATACATTATACATTGCTATACATTGTTGTATTTGTCTGTATTATCTTGTAGATAGTACTAGCTTTTTTGTCTGTCTTACATGTAACGATGAATTGAGAATCAAGGACCCCAATTGAAATAAGCCAGTGGCTTTCTTGGGTTATCCTGTTAGTTGACCTTGTATGTAATATGTACTTTCATGTACCTACTTCTGCAAATCTTCTAATAAAGTTTTCAATCAAAAACAATCAAACCAACCTGGAGAAAGCGTCTGTGACAACCACCCGGAAGCGATTCATTCCGGTAAAAGCTTCCGCCCACTGGAATAGTCCAATTATCAGACTGTAGGGGGATGTTTTCTTCAAGAGTTTTCGTACACCTGAATGTCGTGAGGATGGCGTCCATTTATTCAAATAAGAGGTTTTAAAAAACGTGTATTATATGCCCCTTTTCTACAGTAATACCATTTCACAACGATAAATCGAGGTGTTAGCTATACGTTTGCCCTACGTCAACCCCGTTCATCCAGTTGACTGTCAGGTCAGAGGACTTCCCTATCAGGCATAGGGGTGGTACGGAAACCTTGTTTTGCTTAGCGAGTTTTCATGTCTCCTTTCATGTAATAAGCAATAATGTAAAACATCTATGTTTTTTTGTAAAAGAGTTCATACAGTGTGAAGGGATGTCATTGAATACCGTTATCCGAATGGTGTGAAATACTGCTGCCTTAGCCAAAATGGTATCATCGGGCTGTCCGATCTGGACAGATTCTTAGGTGGCGTTCGTAAATTCGCTCTGGAAAACCTGATCAGCACTCGTGGAATACCTCTTGTCCAATCAAATGACTCGGTCGCTCTATGACGTTGAACCCAGTGTGCGCTCCGGCTCTCAGAGCGAGTTTACGAACGCAGCCCCTACATTTGGCGGTAGAGTGGACGACAACAAAACGAGGTTTGAAGTGTTGACATTCTGTTACTATTCAGTGTGGCTAATAATAATACTAACTTTTTATTTGTATAGGAAATGAATGAAAGAAAGGAATGTGCACGACAGCGATATATGAAATTACAATTAAAAATGAAATTAAATTAATATATATCAGGACGTTGAAATTTTGGTTTGTTGAAAAATAGCTGCCTGCGGGTGACAGGTCACGTGACACCTAACTACGCATGCATTTCATACCACATTAGTTTGACACTGACGCTTGCATGCAAAGGGATTATACTGAGATTATTTGTAAAAGCTCTGTGCTATATGACAGCCCCCACAACACAACCCCGCAATATTCGGGCTTCAACCGTAACGTGTTATCAACACACTGTCTTTGCATCGAGTTGTCATACAGTATGCTGCGATCACCAAACCCCCGAACCAGGAACAATGTGTTGCTTTCAATTCAGTGGTAAGAAAAAGATCATACAGTATTCCAGGGTTACATCGATGAATTTGTTTCATGTTTTGCATGTACTGAGATGTCAGCAGAGAACATGCCACTTTTTTTTTTTTTTTTTTAAATGTGTTACATGTCCAGACAGCTAGGCAGACACGAGTCAATGGCTCAAGTTCAGTGACGGTCACTGCCTCTTCCGGCTTCTATCGCTGCCCGTATGTCCGAGTTGACTTAACTGTCTCTAGGTAAAAGTCTAGTCAGTCATCATTTCAGACACTTAACCGACAGATTCGTGTTGATGTCTCTCTGCTCTCTCTAGGTTAACCAGGATGGTGGACACTAAACATGTCTTCCAAATCTCTGGGAGCAAGAGCCCTCAGATGAAGGACAAGTTGATCCGTGGCATCTACAAACTGCGAGGGAAATACATGGGTGGCTCTGTAAGTATTAAGGATGGTTGGTGTTTTAAGCACGTCAATGAAATGAAATACAGGAAGTCACATTGAGGTCGAATGCCCTCTTTTACAAGGGAGACCTGTCCTGCAGACCTAAAAATAACTGTCAACAGCCCTTTGAATACTATTACTGCATCAGCTACTGTATGTATTTGTGAAAGCTGTATATTACTGACTGACTATAGCAGCCAGATTTGTCTCTGAAAACAATATGCTCCTTAGAAGCATAGTAACTACATGATGAACGTATTATAACATATTGACGCACACTGCCATTATTGTACACAGTGTCTCTTGTCAGGGGAGGGTGGTGGAGGTCAAAATCACACAATGGTGTTTGATGGGGTTTCTTATTGCCATCCTCCGATTTCTACCTCCACCAGCCTCCCGTGGTATCTGTATCCAGTCAGAGGTTGCAGTTAAATTACCCATTGAGTGCACAATGATGATCGCATTCATTAATCAGTGCTCAGTGTGTCTCCCAAGTGTAACCCCCCCCATCCACTCCCCCCCCCCCCCCCCCATAAGCAGAAAATAGCATGCAAGGCTGCCATTGAGAGCATTGTAAAGCACCTGTCATACAATTCATTCAGAGAAAGATTAACAGTAGGTGATTAGCCCTGAAGAATGAACCTAATTGGTTTCTGATGTTGGCATGTAATTTTATCCTTGCCCTAAATTGTCTCTTTTTATAGTTACTGTATAGTAGCTACATTCCCAGAGGAGCAAAATGTGCTGCGAATGTCTTAACCCTTTTCCCCCCCCTCACAAGAAAGGTTACTCACGTTTATTTTAAAGTTGCGTTTCAGGTTCCTGTTCCGCATTATTGTATCATATTCCATTTCCTCATTTTCACCCCTACCCCTCGTTTTGGAGTGCCACTTTTTTTTTTTTCAGTTTACAAGGGGTAGTGGTTGAAATCTTCTCCTATGAAATGGAACAACCCTTCAAGACCCTGATACGTCATCAGTAGTATTGTAGAAAAGCATTGTTCACAACTTAAGTTTCATGCTGTCAATCGATCAAACAAGTCATCAGATAAAAAAAAAAGAACAATGCTTCATTACCTGGCCAGTTCATGACAGAATAGCAGTGTTCTCCCCATTGTTGTCCTGTCCCTACGCCTGTGTGTGGGTTTACCGCTGGGGCAGGAGAACAGTGGAGTGTACTGTATGGGTTGTGTCGTACAGTGGTTCAGGGTACCCTCGCTGGTCTTAAAAAGCCTTAAAGTCTAAAATCCAGCAATCCAATTTACAAGGCCTAAAAAGGCCGCAAATTGCAGTTATTCGGTCTAAAAATTAGGTGCTAGGTCTTAAAAAAAGTATCCTGCAAGGAAATCAGTCCGACCACACCTATTTACGTGGAAATGAATCAAGCTGGAACCAAAACAATGCCAATTCGCTTCCTTTTTTGTCTGTATGGCAGTGAAATCCCTAATTTCATCACCTCGAGGATGACAAAAAGCTATGGTGTCGCGAATAGGTCTAAAAAGGTCTTAGATTTGACTTGTTGAAACTTGTAGGAACCCTGTGGTTGAGTTGTAAAGGTTTCCTTCATCGTCCAGGTCTACAGAGACGGCACCACCCATCTGATAGTCACCCATAACCTGCACAGCGAGAAGTTCCTGTCAGCCTGCGCTGGAGGTGAGTGGTGGTGGTAGTGGTGATGATAATCATGGTGATGATGATGATGATGATGATGATCATGGTGATGATGATGAAGACTACAATGATGATGATGGCGATTATAATAACAACTTTTTTTGGTATAGCGCTTTTCCTGCAAACGTTGCAGCTCAAAGTGCTCCCATCATTATATAATCATAATTTAATTATGCCTTATGTAAAGGCAATATTAAAAATATGTTTTTTTTAGTCTTGACAAAAAAAATGATGATGATGGTGATTAATATTTATTATGATGAGGAAGGCCGTTATGATGATGATGAAGACTATAAAAAATGATCACGATGATGATGATGATGATGATGGAGAATACAATGATGATAGTTTTATTTCCAGCCCGTGACGGGATTGAAGTGCTCTAAAAGGCTCTAATGCCTTTTGATTTTGTTCTGAGATGCTGACATTTCCCTCCTGTCAGGGAAGTGGATTGTGACTCCGCAGTACGTGTTGGACAGTGTTAAGAACAAAGCGTGGCTGCCAGAGGGACCCTATGAGCTGAACATGGCCCAGCGGACCCCCAGGGCCTCTAACCCACCACGGGTGTGGAGGGAGAGGGTGGCCAGCGGTGCTCTGACCGGGGCTTTCGAGGGCTGGGTGGTCCTCATGAGGATACACAACCCCTGTCGCAGAGACCTTTTTACACGGTGAGGAGGGGGTGCATCTGTAAGGCCTCTTTAGAATAGGGGGATGAGGACGGTTATATTTACGTTCACATTTAAACCATTTTCTTCCAAAGCAACTTACAATTAGAGATTACAGGGACGGTCTCCCCTGGAGTAACTTAGAGCTAAGTGCCTTTCTCAATGGCACACTAAGTGGTGGTGTTCCCAGGTGGGATTTGAACTCATGACCATTTCAACTCACTATCTCGCTAGTCCACCACTACCCCCGGATCACTGAACAGTGATGGTCCGTCCTGGCCCTGTACAGCCACAGTGCTGCAGGCTTTTGTCCCAGCTCAGCAGTGACGCACTTGACTCACCTGATCAAGGTCTTGATCAGTTGATTATTTCAATCAATTGTGATGGCACTAGGCTGAGCCAACACAGGAGCCAACGCAGCTGTCCTGGACCAGGATTAATGATCACTGATAGTGGATGGGTAGATTTTAAACAAATTGGTCAGAACATGTCTTTTTTGTGTCATTTTTTTATTCAGGGAACTCCCGTTGAGGCCAAGGTCTCTTCCTCAAGGGTGCCCCCTGATTACAAAACGTACACACATTTACATCACTAACATTTACAACAATATTTAAAAGGACACGATTTACACAGGCGATACAATTTTTTCTTTTTCCACACACCATATCGGTTATACCAACAGCACTCCTCCACTGAAGAATGCTTAATCAACTTCCTAAAAGATGACTTGATTTGTATAGCAGTATATCCATGAATTGATTCATTTAAATATGTCGTTTTTCTTCTTCAGGATCCTGAAAGCGGGAAGGGCCACGGTGTACTGGGACCTACCTCACCGCTCCAAAGAAGCAATTACACACGTCCTGGTCAAACATGTCGCAGAGAATATGATTCATATTCATTCTTCATTGAAGTACCAGAATGCAAAATGCTACTCCCTGAACCACATTGCCAAACATCTGTTTTGGGTACATGACCCAACACTTGTTCTCTAAGGCCTTTTTGCCATTTTGTATTTCTACAATTATTCATGTATTGACTAGAGCATTGATGTATGTGGCTGTTTGTAGCAAACTCTGTGGTAGAGCAACTTGCCCCCCAACTTGCCCCCACTACATCCGTAGTCCCAGGTTAATCAAAACGTTTCATTATCTATCTCTTGAATAGAACACGTGTGCAGATATGGGGGCCCCAAGAAGGCCCCAAGAAGACCACTCTTCTTCAGACTACTCCAAAAAACACCCACAGAAACCACAGAAGCGGCCACAGAAACCAGATAAGCAGCCACAGCAGTACCCAGAAGAGGTCCAAACGGAGTCCCCACCAGAGAACCCACAGGGGTCCGTGTCAAAGGAAGCCAATGACGACCTCTTCTCAGCGCTGGAGATGGGCCTCCGGGACTACGTGTCTAAAGTAGAGGTAGGGGGGGGAACGTGTTCTTTCAAACCTCTCTAATGTGTTTAGAAGTACTAGAGGACGAGACTCCAATCATGTCCGTTTCCTCTGGGTGAAAATGTTGTTGGGAATGTCGGATGTTCATCCCTGCAGTGTTCAGTTCTGGTTGTGATAATGACTACCCCGACTGCGTAAGGTGACACATATTTTGACGTCTCGCTTTCAGCAAGGGAAGAACAGTTTTGCCGAACTCTTCCTGGAGTTCCGCAGCTCCAGTGTTCCCGAGACACGCTGTCAGGTACGTAAGAGCTGCCCAGAGCACACTTTTAATACGCCCCCCCCCCGCCATACATGGATCTCGCAACTGTAAAATGAGCATGCGTTTCGTCTAGCAGATCAGGTCATTCAATTTCCTTTTATGTCAGGTGCTTCGCTTTAAGGTGACAGTTGGTGCAAGGACGCATCATATCCGGGTCACCTGATTTAACCAATGCTGTCACGGGGTTGGGGGAGACGTGATTGGCAGACCTATTAAGCGTACCCGCCGCTGTCTTGTCAATGCCTTCCCCGAGTGGACTTCACTAAGATTGCCATTTATTAACGCTCATAGTTCTTTTCTTCTTATTTTTTTCTTCTTTTTTTTAAAATTCCTGTACTCCATATTCAAGTAGCCAATAAGTGACAATAACCAGGATGACCTCATCATCCTCTGACACACACGAGCCTTCTACTCATTACCCTCCTCTTCTCCTTTTCCATTGCTTCTTTTCATCCACATTTTTACATTTTTAAAGTCATTTAGTAGACGCTTTTATCCAAAGTGACTTGCAATAAGTACAAGTGAAGTGAAAACTGTACAACTTTCGATAAGAACAAGTGCCACCTTTTTACTGGTAATCTCTCTTTCCCCCCCCTCCCTCCCCCACAGATCGTTGGAGTGTGTAATGTACAGTCTCTCATAGACTGTGGTTTGTGGTCGGGGGCCTTGGATGAGATCCTGGGCTCTCTCAAGCCAGGGAAGCTTCCACCAGTGACAAACATCCAGTCCCTGCTGCAGCATGCTCTGCAGGTTAGACCAGCCTGACTGGCTCCCCTCTTCCCTCCTCCCTCTCCCCCCTTCAAACCAGCCCTGGGGGCTTAATGGGACAGCTCTGACAGCTGGCCCAAACCAGGCACAAGTCGCCAACCAATCAAATTGTTCCGACTTTGACTTCGATTCGGAAAAATTGAAAGAAATCAATGAGACACTCGCTAGTCAAGCCAAAATATTGCAATGAGTAATCCCCACTACTACCTAGTTAACTATAACACTACTTTACATTGTTAGCAGGCTCACAAAACAAGCTTTGTTAGTTGACTAGCGAGTGTGTCATTGATTTTCAACAAGGTTGGAATCTATTTAGATTTTTCTTAATAAAAGTCTGAAGATTTGATCGGCTGCCGACTTGTTCCCGGTTTCACCAGCTGCTGTCACAAATTAATGTTTGTGCTCAGAGTGGGAGTCTGTTGTTGCATACTATTTCAATACAATGATTATACATTACGATTCGATCATTGTACAGTACAGGCCAAAAGTTTGGACACACCTTCTCATTCAATGTGTTTCCTTTATTTTCATGACTATTTGGTACATTGTAGATTCTCACTGAAGGCATCAAAACTATGAATGAACACATAGGAATTATGTATTTAACAATAAAGTGTGAAATAACTGTAAATATGTTTTTTATTTTAGATTCCTCAATGTAGCCACCCTTTGCTTTTTTGTTGTTAATAACATATATAATAATAATATGTGTTAATAATAATGTTATTATATATATATACATTTAATATTATTATTATATATTTTATTAACAACAAACATTTTTTATTTTATTAACAACAAAAAAGCAAAGGGTAGCTACTTTGAGGAATCTAAAATCTAAGACATATTTTGAGTTATTTCACACTTTTTTGTTAAGTACATCATTCCACATGTGTTCATTCATAGTTTTAATGCCTTCAGTGAGAATCTACAATGTAAATAGTCATGAAAATAAAGGAAACACATTGAATGAGAAGGTGTGTCCAAACTTTTGGCCTGTACTGTATGTGGTGAATTGAAATATTATAATTCATGCCTATCTTGCCTCTTATGTTAACATCAATGTTATAAATGACATTCTAAAACAGATCTTCTCTGTTCAGGGTGAGGCTACGCCGTACTTCCTGTCCACCTTCCGGAACATTCTCCATACGATGTTCCAATGCAACCCTCCCTGGGGTATCCAAAGCATGGTCAGCTACTTCACACAGGCGCTGCAGTGCCCTGAATGCAAGAAAGGACTCTGGCCCTTCCTCCAGACCTCCGTCAGGTACACCCTCTACTCTACTCATCACCTGAGCTCCTCATAAACCCTACAGCCTGTGGCGTTGTCCCCTGTGCCATAAACAAACATCATATTTAACACTAGAACAGCCGTGCCTTTTTTACCTACTAAAAGAGCCGCCTCGGGGGTCAAATCGTTTACAATGCTCTACCTGCTATTTACACACAACGACCACTAGTTGTCCGCTTGTAAATTGGCCTGCTTCCTACACAGAAAAACTGCAAAATAGCATTATATTAGCTTATCCTGATGTGATTTTGAAAATGTAAGGATACTGGGTGGTAGGACACACATATTTAGGAAAAGTCATGAAAGGAGGGTCCTGAAATTTGATTGAGTGCAAAGATATACAACTGTTTTTTTACCTCATGGCTGATTAAGTGTTAATTGTGTTAGACATTCCAACACATACATATTGCATTTTACTCATCACCCTGAGCTTGCTATAGTACCAATATCTGGCCTAATATTGTATGCCATAGGCTTACCATTGTTAGGAATGATTGGATTTGGGTGTGACGTGTGGAGTCAAGCCAATGAAATGGCATCACCAGTGTTTATGGTGTGCAGTCAAATAATGACCACTGTTCTATATCTGTATCTGCATGTCCTCCTCAGATTCTTACCCATCCTCCTCTCTTTTTTTTACCCATCCTCCTCTCTGGGTCTCTTATCACCAGGCACTGCATGGGCAGCCAGTCCACCTGTCACTCACTCCCTAGCCCCGCCTCCCCAGACCTGCTCCGTTTCCATGGCGACCTGCAGGCATTCGCACTCAAGCTTTTCCAGAGTGAGATTCACTCAGCGAACACCAGGTACGGTTAGCGCTACTTAACTACCTACTCTGTGGAGGCTGTGGGAGTCTGGCGGAGGTAGAAAACGGAGGACGGGCCTATTGTAATGCATTTCATTCCATGTATTACAATGAGCCTGTCCTCCGATTTCTCCCATGCTCTATGGTAGTAAGTATCCCTATCAAGTCATAACACGTACTGTATTTTAGACCCAGACATATCTTGTACACATTTACCCATTGAGAGTTGTTATTAATAAGTAAAAAATATTTGTGTAATGCAGGAAATCGTTTTCCTTCCTTTTTGACTTTGAATCCGAGTGGTTCATTCATAATATTGCTTTTAAATGACTAAATAATGACCGTATAAATTATGATTATATAATGATTGGCGCACTTTGAGCTGCAACGTAAAAGCGCTATACAAATAAAAGTTATTTTATTATTAAGCTCTCTTACATTTAGGTAGTATTTGTAATCAAAACAGCACTCCATGAAAACAGCACTGTTGACCCCTAACCCGTGTTCACCTCTGTCTTCTCAGAGAGACGGGGGGCTCGCGGCCGTCCGTCCTCTTGGGAACCTTCTGGAACATGTGGGAGCGTTCCACGCTGGGCTCCAGGCCCGTCCTGCAGCTATCAGAGCTCCTGGTCCAGGCCTCGGAGTGGGAACTGTCCACCTGTCAGGTACACCTGGGTCCAGCCTCACCTGGAGGGGGGGGGGGGGGGGGTCACGTCACCAAACCTCACCTGGAGGTCACCAAACTTCACCTTGGGGGAGGGGGGGGGGGTCACCAAACTTCACCTAGGGGGAGAGGGGGTCACCAACCCTCACCTGGAGGTCACCAAATTCACCTGGGGGGGGGTCACCAACCCTCACCTGGAGGTCACCAAACTTCACCTTGGGGGAGGCGGGGTGTCACCAATCCTCATCTTGGGGAGGGGGGGGGGGGGGGGTCAGCCTGGGGGTCAGCCTCACCTGTGGGGGTCAACCTCACCTGTGTCGTCTCCTGCAGGAAGAGGCGGTGGACAGGGCCAGAAGACGGGAGCTGCGGATGAACCTCCAGGACACGCTGTCCGTGGTGGTGGAGTACTGGTGTCAGGAGCGCAGCCGCCTCAACCACAGCCTGGTGGCCAAGGGCCTGGAGGACCTGGCCGAGCACATCGCCATCCTCTGCCAGGGTACGGTACTGCAGCCACAGACTGATTACTCTGTGCTAGAGATGGCCAGAGTGGATAACGTCCATGTGTTGTAACACTAGAACGGCTGTGGGTGGGGTCATTTGACCCTGTGAGGAATAAAAAAAAGTACTTTGCACTCGATCAAATTTCAGGACCCTCCTATCATGACTTTTCCTAGATATGTGCGTTCTACCACCCAGTGGTTTCCTTGTTCAAAATCACATCAGGATAAGCCAGTATAAAGCTATTTTGCACTTTTTCTGTGTCCTAGAGTGGAATGGTTCGTTATCGTCATTCCGCTTGTGCGTTCTCCCTCCTCCTCCAGACCTGCCACCTGACGTCCTCAGGGACCTGGTTACCAGCATTTCCTCCACCAGGCTGCGTCTGGTCACGGCCGACGCCATCTTCAGGAACGTGTGCTGCCGGAACGGCGTCATCGTGGGAACGGAACCCCTCTCGCTGCTGAAGATGGTACGCACCGTGAACACGCCTCCTGCTCGACGTACACTTTACGGCGGCTGTGACTTTCTACCAGGGGACTGGGAGGCTGGTGGGGCTAGAAATCGGAGGACGGGCTCATTGTGATCTATGGAATGAGGAATGGTATGAAATGTGTGTTTTATACCGTTCCTTATTCCGTTCCATGCCTTACAGTGAGCCCGGCCTCCGGTTTCTACCTCCACTGTTTCCTAGCGCCACAAAGCAGTGCTAGGGGGACATGGAAGGGGTTGAGAGGGCCAGCGGAACATTCCATCAGACATTTGTTTGATTTTATTTATTTATTTATTTACCAGGGACAGTGCACATTAATCAACAAATCAGTTTCCACATCAATGTAAATGTGCCAGGGTTAGCTCATGAGCTAATGTGCATCTGTAGTCCCTGAGCAGGCTATTACTAAATGAATGGTGTAGTGTCATTAAAAACAACAAGCAAGCACAATGAAACGACACAACATTTGAATGAATGAATGAATGAATGAATGAATGGTCTTTATTGTCATTAATACAGTACAGGTACCATACAACGAAATTTGGGAGGGGGGGCTTCCCTGGTGCTAGGAAAAAAGAATACTAAAAACAAGAAGGTTCCTATCTCTGAACCTTATGTACCAGAGGGTTGTCATATATTGCACATAGTGTTATTGCACATTCATTTAAAGTGTCGCAGTTTGCAGGTTTGAAATGTTCACAGTTGTGTTTCAGTATTGCACTTGATTACAATCTAGTAGCTGCCATCAAATTGTCTAGATTGTCCAGGGCCTAGAACCTAGGTCTTTGCTGTGTTCAGGGCCTGAATGGCCCTGGGGTAGAAGCTGAGCTTCAGTCTATTTGTCCTTGCGGACATGGTCCTGAACCGCCTGCCCGAGGGCAGCCGAACAAAGTGTTCGTTCCCAGGGTGGGATGGGTCTCTGGAGATCTTGGAGGCCTTCCTGAGGCAGCGTGTGTTGTACAGCTCTTCCAGAGAGGGGAGGGGGGCGCCGATGATCTTCTGGGCCGATCTCACGACTCTCTGTAGCGCTTTCCTCTCTGCGGCTGTGCAGCTGGAGAACCACACGCAGATGCAGTAGGTGAGGATGCTCTCCACTGTGCAGCGGTAGAAGGTCACAAGCAGCTCCTGTTTGAGGTGGTATTTCCTGAGGACTCTCAGGAAGTAGAGCCGCTGTTGTGCCTTCTTGATGATGGCTGCTGTGTTGGTCTTCCACATTTGTAGGTTTGTTGTCAATGATTTCATGCAGATATTCATGCAGTAATGAATCAGTGGTATGGTGTGTTTTATAGGTGTAGTGAATCTGTGGTATGGTGTATTATATAGATGTAGTGAATCAGTGGTGTGGTCTATTATATATGGTGTGGTGAATTATATAGGTGTGGTGTATTATATAGATGTAGTAAGTGTATTATATAGATGTGGTGTATTATATAGATGAAGTGAATGAGTATGATGTTTTGAATCTCTTCCAGAGACAGGGCAGCTATTGCAATGTGATCAGACTATAATGCAACGCCTGGGTCTCACACAGCTGGTAGCTCTGTATGTCATCATCCTCCCTGTACACACACACACACACACACAACCAACCACACTACAGAGACCCTATCTCTCTCCTCCTCCTCACCCTCTCAGCCTCACTGTGTATGTGTGTTCGTTCGTTCTGACAGGTGTCCTCCTACCTGCCTGCCCTGGGGAGGTTATGTGGGCGCAGGCCAGGTGGACCCAGGGACCCCCAGGCAGACAGCAGGGCTCCACGGCCCGCCACTGACCCCCCCACCTCCCACAGCTGGACCAGCCAGGGCTCTGGGTCAGGGTGAGCACTGTCCTTCTGTCTGTCAGATGTTTCTACACTGTCTGTCTACGTGTGTGTGTGTGTGTGTGGGGGTGTCTGTCTGTTTGTTTACCTCTCTGTCTGTCTGCCGCCCCTCTGGGGGACCTCTGCCCTCAGTCAGACTACACAGAGAGGAGTGTTGCCACACAGCCCAGCCAGCCATCCTCCCTTAGGGGGGGGGGGCAGAGAGCTGTTGGGAGCAGATACACGTGTGGGGAGGGGGAGAAGAAGTGGAGGGAGGGAGGGAGGAGAGTGAGGTTAAAAAAAAAGAGGGATGGAAGATGGAAAATGAACACCTGGTGTGGGAATTAAGAGGGGTGCGGGCATGGGGGCATATGAGGGAGGGAGAGAGGGATGGAGCGGTGGGGAGGAGAGAGAGAGAGAGAGAGGGTGGGGGGGGGGGAAGACCCAGACACACAGGGGTCTAGTTGAGGTCAGAGTGGGATGGCATCGCTGGGCATGCCTGTGGCTCGTCACGTCAGTCTGGATGAGAGCTGACAGGAGAGGTGCAGGGAGGAGGGTGGAGCCCCGCGGCTAGCCTGATCTGGACAGGCAGACAGACAGACAGCTAGCCCCTTACCCTCCCTCACCTCTGCCCGCACCCCCTACCAATGCAGCTGCTGCGCTGTTGGCGTGGAGATGGGCAGGCGACGCTGGGGAGGGGGGAGGGGGTTCATACCAGGGCTCACTCACTCAGAGTTCACTCACTGACCAGCTACAGCCTCCCCTCTCCCCTCCTCTCGGGTGTACACACACACACACACACACACACACACACACACACACACTAACTATCCTCTCCTCACACCAGTCTGTCTGTATACAAGAGCAATCACATAATGTGACGCAATCCGATGTAATGGTAAACCACCCGCAAACATGAAAGGCTCGAAAGTGAACGTTTTTTCTGTAAACAAAATCTGGTTTTCGTTTTCGTTTTTTTTACGTAATACAGAACTTGAAGTTTTGAAGTACCCACTCGATATAATAAACAACAGTTTAAGGATCACTAAGTACTTGTAAAGCAAGGACTATGTGATCATCTAATTATGTGTAGTTATGTGTTTTTTAGCATGTTTATGTTCTATCAGCATGTTGTGATGTTATAAAAAGGCAGTTAGACGTTTGTAGCGAATCATGTGCCATTGTTAGCCGCTAGCTGTTAGCAGCCTTTGTTGTTGTATTTTGAGCAGAGTGAGTTTCTCCGTTTGAGGCGTACCAACAATCAAATACGTATATCGTCTTCGACAGGCCCGGGGTGGCTAATCGGGAGGATCTGGAGATTTCCCGGTGGGCCGGTCTGGTTTTGGGCCGGTCTGGGCCGGTGTTCAGTCGTGGTAGTACTTGCAAGCCGATACCGTTCTGGGCGGCTGGGCCGGTGCCATTCGGCCACTGTCCATAAGCGCCGCAACCAAGCGCCGACACGTTCAGTTGCAGCAAAACGTCCAGATTCTATAGAACGTCTTCAGCCTATCAGGAAACAGCATTCATGTTCCCATGACAACGGCCCCACGTGGATATAGGGAGCTGGCTGAATGTGCGAACCACCCGTTGACTCAAAGGGCTCGTAAAGTGAAATTGTCAACAACATCTAGTTTTTGTATTTTTTCATAACACCAACTTGAAGTTTTAAAGTACCCACTCGATATAATAAACAACAGTTTAACGATCACTACATACTTATAATTTCTGGATTGGATTCACTGTTCTCGTACTGAACATACTGGTAAGCAACCACTTTACTTGTAAACATACTTTTGTTTTAGGACGTGTTCAAAACCAAGGACTGTGTGTTCATCTATTTATGTGTTTTTAGCATGTTCATGTTCTCAGCATGTTGTGTGATGTTATAAAAACGTAGTTACGTTCGTAGCGATGTACCACTGTTAGCCGCTAGCTGTTAGCAGCGTTTGTTGCTGCAGCAGAGTGATTTTTCTCCCAGTCGCTGTCTGAGGTGCACCAACATTCAAATACTTGTGTCGTCTTCGATTCTTTTCCGATTTCAATGTATGACACATCATGTGAAAGCTTACAATCTGTAGTTTCAGGCTATGTAAACCACTGAAAAATTACTTGGGCAATTGGTTTATCCTTTGACCAGCTCTTATCACTGTCATTGTCTGAATGAGTGCAGAGTTGTGTTTTATGTTTTCCTCTAGTGTGTGCGCGCGTTAGCCTTGACAGCTATGTCAATGCATTTGTGTTGCAAATGGGAGGCAAGTTAGCTAACTAGATAGGCCTGTAGATGGCCTAACACTGTCAGGCTACTTTTCTTTATTTATATAGCCTACTAAATTGATACTGCACTTTGACTTCACTTTCTGCTCCATACAGATACTTTATTGTGAGGTTCACATTCAAATAAAATATATTTGTTATATATTTGTTAAGTTTTTATCTGCATAGTCTATTATTGGATGCTACTGAATAAACCAAACAGAATGGAAACGCATAGCCTATATATTTTTTTAATTGGATAGACAGGGGGGGCGGATGCTACCAGGGGTACCTAAAGTTCAGTCCGGGCCCACATTGTCCCACACAAACATACTCCTTGTCCCACATTTGATTTGTTGGGACCTGGTCACCCTAGTGGTGTCCAGCAAAGGATTGCTGCTATCACAGTAGAAGGCACAGGTGAGCTGTTGTACCAGCGTGGGAACAATGAAGCAAACCCATGACATAGCATCCTGTAAATGTAGAGAAGACTGTAGAGAACAGTGAGTCCGCTATTACAGACTAAAATACCAAGGTTGTAATTATACTGTATTTTAATTGTAATATACTGTAATCGGTTGTGAACTAAAGTGGGCCGGTCTGAGGCATGAAACTCCAGAGCTGAAAATGAGACCCACTCCGACCCTGGTCTTCGACCTTTTTTCCGATTTCAATGTATAACACATCATTTGAAAGCTTTACAATCTGTAGTTTCAGAATGTAAACAACTGAAAAATGACAACTGGTTGGTCAAAACACTGGCTGGTGTCAGTTCCTTCACATATTTTCAAAAATCAAACCACGTATTTGTATTTATTTTTTTACAATGAATGCCAGATACATTAGAGGGAGAGGGAGAAAAAAAGTGTCCTTTTATTGACTTCTTCTTCTTCTTCTGGTACCACTTTACATTCAGATCTCCTTCATAAAGGGGTGCATAAACGGTTTATAGCTAGTTAATAAATCCCTTACAACCCCGTATATTATACTATTCTATACCGTTTACACTCGGGTCCCTTTCGTAAAGTGCTGCCCTTCCTTCCCCTTTCCTGTGGTAGCGTGAGCTGTCAGTTAGCCTAGCGAGCGTGTGACGACTCGGCTGAGGCGTTTCATCTGTAGTCTGTCTCCCCGTCTTCCTGTGGTGGCGGCGGCGGTGGGCGGCGGTGGGCGGCCAGCTTGCCTTGCCTTGTCAGGGCAGCGGTCCAGACCCAGACCCAGACCCGGGCTGCTGGCTGGCAGGCAGGCTGGCGGCGCTGGCGGGAGTCCCTCCATAATTGAAGCCGTGTTTCCTCCCGCTGGCTTAATCAAGCACAGCTTATTGCTTTTCTGTTTCAGCCTGTTTAGGTCCTGTCATTACGCTGTGTGTGTCGCGCCCGCCCCGGCACGCACAGAGAGCTAACTGTACCGCAGTGGATCACTTCTCCTCCTCCCAACCCTTCAATTAAACAACTCCGGAGCTGGGGATCATTGGAGATGGGGATGGGGGTGGGGGGGGGGGAAGGGAAAACAGTTCATCTGTTGTTGAACGCAATTAAACACGAAACGCGATGTCATTTTCGAGAGATGAGAAAATTGTGTTTGCCCGCCTTTGTGTTGGGATTCGAGGGAGGGAGGGAGGGAGTGGTGTGTGTGTGTGTGAGTGTGTGTGGCAGGCATTAAATTAGCAATGGTCAATCCTCATTCCATGCATTACAATGAGCCCCGTTCTATGATTTCTACCTCCGCCAGCTTCCCCTGGTGCATGCGGTATGGGTTTCACACGTGTGTTTCTGTGCTGGTTGGTGTGTGTCAGCGCTCAATGCCCCCAGGCCATGAGATGATAGTGAGGCCAGAGTGACAGAATGCCGGTCCCCTAAGGTGGACCACAGGGGGATGGCAGAGGGGAGGCCTGCCAAGCGGAGTCTATTGCCAGCTAATGTGAAAATGGGACTTATGGGTTAAGTGAGATTAGATGAGAGCCTCCCTCGCTCTCTCTCTTGCTTCCTCCCATCTCTCTCTCTCTCTCCCTCTCTACCTCTACTCTCTCTTTCTGTCACGCACACACACAGACACTGTCTCTCTCACACACACACACACACACACACACTCTCTCTCTTTCTGTCGCGCGCACGCACACACAGTCACACACACACACTCTCTCTCTCTCTCTCTCTTTCTGTCAGTCACACAGACACACACTGTCTCTCTCACACACGCACACAGTCACACACGCACACACACACACTCTCTCTCCCTCTCTCTCTTTCTGTCAGTCACACAGACACACACTGTCTCTCTCACACACGCACACACACACACTCTCTCTCCCTCTCTCTCTCTCTCTCTTTCTGTCAGTCACACAGACACACACTGTCTCTCTCACACACGCACACAGTCACACACACACACACACACACACTCTCTCTCCCTCTCCCCCCACATCTCTTCACAGACTTGTCCCTGCTAATAACAAGCTACGTGACAGGACGCGTGTTCCTCTCCCACTGCTGGGAGATTCTTCCTGAGTTCTGAACAACCCAATTACCAGGGAACAAGCGGCTTGCCTGTAGCAAGCATGGCTCTCCCCTTCACTGTCACACACACACACACACACACACACACACTCTGTCAAACCCACGTCAGACGTCCTGCAGGCAGATCTCCTATACCCACACACAGGCGTACTGACAGCGCACAGCTATTAGCGTTCTGTAGCTTTGAAGAATCTACACTCACAAGTCTTCTTTATTTATTCCTCCTAATATGATCCCCCCCCCCTCCCTCCCCCAATCGGATTCTCTGTTTGTGTTTTATTCACTAAGTGGGAGAGGAACCGCTACAGAGGAAGGAAAGGTGACGTTTATGAAGTCTCTGAAGGGAACGTTGTTAGATGTAGGAGAGATGGAGATACCGTAGGGGGGGGGGGGGGTCCTTATCCAGGCCAGGGGGGGTCCTTATTGAGGCTGTGACTGTTTGATTGTCATGGTGGTCATCAAGCTGATCACACACTGCTCTGGAGTATGGGACTTACTGCGTTAATGTACACTTTTGTAAAGAAATATTATTATTATGGTGTATTTTGTGTTTTGTAAGCCAAATGAATGCCAAATGAAGATAATAAATAAAGCAATAAAGCTTTAAAACATGAACTTAAAGAGGGCACTCCATAGCTTAGTGTTGATAGTGGTTGTTATGTTCAGGACCATATTATGTTATATGATATATGATGGTCCTGTAATGCACTGAGCATCATTGTGAACACAGCGTCTCGTCTATGAGAACAGCGGAGTGCTTCTGGGACCTGATGGGTGTGATGGTTGTTGTTGACTGTGTCAGAGAGAAAAACCTCTGACTCCCCTGCCTCCTGTCTCTACCCAGAATGCCGAGCGGCGCTCTCGATAACGGAACAGGCCCGGGGAAGGAGAACGTCCCCAGAGGTCTGCACAGAGTCAACGCAGCAGGTAAGACACACACACACACACACAGCGCTATAAGCTGCACATCCGCAAGACCTCCTCGACTGTGTACGTACTGATGTACAGAACTAGGTCATCGCTATCGAACGCGCGATCGCCCCCCCCGTCATCAGTTTGAGCTTAATGAACGGCGCGTAATGTTTGTGTCCGGCGATTGATTAGCATATGCTAGCACAGCCCTTCAGTCACCTGGACAGACGTGTCGGTGTCGGACACATCTCTACCGCATGTGGTCGGAGGGGGAATTCAAACGCCATCGCTTCTTTTCCTGAGTTCACATGCTCCTTTAAGCGCGCTTCCAGCGTCCTCATTGAAATTCCACACTGTGCTTATTATTTCTGTCTGTTTCCATATTGTTTTTCTTTTTTTCCTTCTTCTTCAGTGGTTTTAAAACGTAGATAAGCGAAGGAGACTGAAACGATGGGAATTAGGCTAATGCTATGAAAAAAAAAAAAACACACACATAGGTACACACACACACCAATAAACACACGTACACACCAACAAACACACACAAGTGTACATAGGTGTACACCAGGGTTTCCGTTAGAAAAATTTGCCGCCGGACATCGTGTCCGGGAAGATTTCGATTTACCGGACAAACGTGAATTATTCCGGTCATCATATTAAAATATAATAAAAAAATTTTTTTTCAAAATCATATTTTTTTTTCTCCAAATCTAATATAGCTGTTTGTCGCGGTGATTACTGTTGTGTAGCGGCCTATATATGCCATTTAATGTCTATTTCTCATCCGATACGATTAGATGCGAGCTATATAATAATATAACATGATTCGCATGCGCGCTATGCCATTATGTCCAGCGCTGAACGGGCGCCTCACTGGGAACTGAACAGACAGCATCGATCAATGAACGGACTCCACATTACGTTAACTGAAGTTTGTTAAATTGTTTGGGATTAATGTGAGTTTTCAATTTTCTCTTTCCAGTTTTACCCTTTTTAATTTTTTTTATCAATAAAACAACGTCATTTCTATAACCAGGGGGGTGTTCCATCGACGTCGCTGGAGGAAAGTCTGGGCTTGTTTTGACAAGTCTCGCGAGATCTATCAAGATATGCCTGGATCTTTTTAAGAGTCTCGCGGGACTTGGCGAAGTGGGCCTAGGTTTCCCTTTGGCGACGTTGATGGAACACCCCCCAGGTCTCGCTGGTTGGGAAGGCATTTTCGTTTAGCTGCCTGTCAAATCATACTTAGGGGATAGCCCTGTAAGCTCATACGGGTCTGTATGTCGTCCTGAAGACCGGCTGTTAGATCATATAGCTGAAGTTTGTCTCCATCTTACAACACTACTTTACATTGTTAGCAGGCTCATAAAACAAGCCGTGTTAGTTGACTAGCGATGTGTCATTGATTTTCGACAACGCGGAAATGTATTCACATTTTTCGAAAGAAAAGTCAAAGCATTAGAACGTAGAACGGAACATCGCACGCGTGCGGAAAGCCACCTGCCCCGATTTGGCCAGAACTTTTTTTTCCGTCAGGAGATTTTCTTTTTGTTGCTTGAATCCCTGGGCTCCCCCGCACACCGTGATTTAATTCGCACACTGTCTTAGTGTAAATGTTGTCCGTTTCGTTTGTTATCCTTGTTATTGTGCGATAAAGATAAGGCTTTCCGCTTCGGGCCACCATTTTCAGCTGGGCACCGGACACACACACACTCGTGCACGCGCGGCACTGCCCGAGAGAGAAGGACCCGCCCCCTTTGGTTAGCCTATAGGCTGGCTGGAGGGGGCGGGTCCTTCTCTCTCGGGCAGTGGGTGTGTGTGGGTGTGTGTGTGTTTGGTGCTCAGCTGAGAATGGTGGTGATTATTTTCACCGGACATTTTGTCCGACGAGTTTTCAGTTTGTCGGACTTCAACAAATGTTACCGGACAAAGACCGGTAATTACCGGTTAACGGAAACCCTGGTGTACACACCAACAAACACTAGGGATGCTCCGATCTGGATTTTTGGGGCCGATACCGATCACCGATTTTTTTCCTCAAGATCAACCGATACCGATTTTTTTTTAAATACATAACTGTAGGCCTACTGACTGGATAGCCTACATATTTTTTGCTTTTTAGACAAAAGTTTTGATCCATTAGGCACCAAGCAAACGCAGACCCATTTTTATGGCATAGTAAAGGTCTGGCCTATCACCCAGTTAGGGCCTGAAGCCCAAGTCAGTCGATATGGCTGTATAAAAGACATCATAAACGTGGCCTTCGTGGTTTACATACTGTTACGTCCTCCTATGTTTTCTGTTCAGTTATCTGTCTTCCCCAGGAAAAAAAAAAAAAAAAAACGGTTTTTGCGATCGGCCATTTTTGCCGATCACCGATCGAGTCATTTGGAGTGAAATCGGCCGATTTAAATCGGTGGCCGATAAATCGGAGCATCCCTAACAAACACACACATATGTATGTATACACACACACCAATAAACACACAAGTACACACACGTACACTACACACATCAATAAACACACACAGGTGTACACACCAACAAACAAAACACAGGTACACACACCAACAAACACACACAGGTACACACCCCGGCCCTGTGCCCTCCCTCCAGTTTAAGAATGATAAAGGCATCAGTTAGGACCGAGCTGAGAGAAGAGAGAGACTGTGTGTAACTTCCTGCAATTAGAGGCTTGGCACTCTGCGTGAACTCTCCAAGGTGTCGGTGCTCATATCTCCCCACTCCACCTGATCAGAAAGGCCCTCGCTGGAGTGAGGGAGGGAGGAGGGAGGGAGGGAGGGAGGGCAGAGGCAGGAGACTCAAGGCTGTTCGCATGTGTTGTTTTTCCACTACGTGATCTCTATACCGATGTGGTTGGCATTAATTTTTGATGAACCATCGGCACATCCTCCCCTCTTGCTCTTTCCCCCCTACTCTCTCTCTCTCTCTCTCTCTCTCTGACGCACGCACATGCCACACACACGCACACACACACATACATCTCAGCTTGCTCTCCTATGTGCTACTTTTCTATTCAGCGTATCAGCAGCTTCACGGCCACTGCTCCCCTCAAGCAGCTGAGAGGGCTTTGGGCTCTGGGAAGGTGGTGTGTGTGTGTGTGTGTGTGTGTGTGTGTGTGTGTGTGTGTGTGTGTCTGTCTGGTCTATCTTCATCCTGACAGCCTCCACAATCTCCATGGTGAAAGTTATGTATATGAAATACAGCAGGTGTGTGTATATATATATATTTATATATCATATCCTACTTGTCACACTGCAGCGTTCTGGGTATGGGCTATCTGCAGGGTAGTCTGCAACACCAGCAGCAGCAGCTACAGTCACAGGGGAGGCCGGCGGAGGAGGAAGAAAACGGAGGACTGGCCCATTGTGATCCACGGCGTGAGGAAGTGAGGAAGTATCTTATCTTCTAACACGGAACGCGTCTGACACCGTTCCTCATTCCGTTCCACGTGTCACAATGAGCCTCTCAGCCGCTCCCAGCCTCCACCGCGGCTGTTAGCTCCTGTTAGCCCCCCCCCGCACGGATACTTGGCCCCACCATCCAAACAAATAATGTTGTTATTGGATCGGTTTGCCAAGCGGCGTTTGGGGAACCACCTTGCCAAACGACACTTACCTGGAGTGGAGAGAGAGAGAGAGAGAGAGAGGGAGGGAGAGAGAGAGACAAAGCGAGAGGCGTGGTGAAATAAAGAGCAACACATTAATTTAACTTTTTTCCTACTAAAGAGAGAAAACGGTGGGGCACGGAGGGGGGGGTTGGGGGGGGATTTATAGAAGACGACAGACAGGTTTATCCTTTCCGTGCTTGTAAATGCTGAGCATGCAATTACCCCTTTATAATGGAGGCGTTGTGTCCAAATTGAAGCCATTAAAGTGATTTAACAGTGCGTGGATTGGGCCTGGCATTTGCGAGGATGTGTACACACGGAGGGCTGTGGAATGGGGGTTTAATCACTGCGTTTTTTAGAGACCCGGTAATGGCGGGAACGGACTGCGTGGGTGAACGCTGCCGTGCGGAACGCTGACCTGCCACTGTGCCGAACAAGTCGTTTTAAGGGCTTTGACTCCATTGGAGAATGGGTTGTTTGTTTGTTGTTTCAGGTTTTAATGTGTCATTTTTAGTCTGTTTGTAATTGTTTTCTTTGTGGGGTGGGGTATTGGATTACAATATTCAATTCGTTTTTCTCAAGCGACAACACATTTTTGGCTGTCAGGGCAACTGAATATATTCAATCTGAGTGAATCACCTGATTGGCCAAACACTTGGTTCCGATGCCCCCCCCCCCCCCCCCCCCCAACCCCCCTCAGTGGAGGCATATTCAATGGTTGTTTTTGGTCAGATTTAGTTGTTTTTCAGAACATAAAGATCTGGCTTATGACATTAGCCGTCGTAGCCATTTAGAAACAGCTTGTGTCCGCCATGTTGTTTCAAGTGCAGTGTTGAAGTGTTCTCCCAGTGCAGGTTAGAGAGTTTGGGCACACGGAGCGGTAGCGCAGAAAGCAGGGCGTGCCTTTCGGGTCACATGACATCACAGAGCTGCTGTAAAGCACCGACTGAGGTACCAAACAAAGCTTTTGCGGGTTCAAGAAAAATACATGGAGCCGTTTACGGAAACTATGGATAAACAGCATCTCTGTTTTTTCCATTTTCCTGCCCTTCAACCTGGTGTGAATGACATTGAACGCGTCTTATGTCGCCTTAAAGACACCGGCAAGAAGAAAGGGCTCTTGAAGTTGAATGGGAAAGGGCACTTCTTATATCTCTCTGTTCAACGGTGTGAAAGACAGCAAGAATTTGCCCTCTCTTGCTACACATCTTTCTCTCTGTCGTTTTCTCTCTCCTCCCATTCTTTCTTCTCCTTCTCTCTGCTTTTCTCCCTCCCTCATTATCCTTTCTCTTTTCCCATCTCCATCTCTTTCCTTTTTTCCTTCTCTCTTCCCTCTCTGCCCATGCTCTCCCCTGGTCTGATCTACTAGTACTGGAGTGAAGTCTCTCTGTGGGCTGGTAAACAGACTGGCAACCGGGCTGGCAGGCGAGCAGGCAGGCAGACAGATAGACTGGCTGTCTGCCCGCCTGTCTGTCTGTCCGGCTGTCTGTCTGTCTGCCCTCCTGTCTGTCTGCCCGCCTGCCTGCCTGCCTGTCTGCCTGCCTGTCTGTCTGTCTGTCTGCCTGCCTGCCTGCCCGCCCGTCTGTCTGCCTGCCTGCCCGCCTGCCTGCCTGCCCGGCTGTCTGACAGGCAGGCAGACAGGCAGGCAGGCAGGCAGGCAGGCAGGCAGGCGTCCTGTGGAGAGCTAGTAAAGCGTTTACTAAGGGCTTTGCAGTGGTGTGTTATCCTGGCGAGCACAGAGCCACTCATGCTTGGCCTCTCCCCTCTCCTCTGAAGTTCAGCCACACATGAACAGAGGGGCTATTGGCCCTCCTAATGTATTCCTGATTTAATATTGTATCAAAAAGAGAGCAAGGGGGAGGGGGGAGAGAGAGGAAGGGGGCATCGGGGGGGTGGAAAATGTAAATAAAAGCCTTCAGAGACTTTTGTGGCCGTGTGTTGTAGTTTGCTGATTAAATACCACGTGGTACATGGGGTAATGCCCAGCGGAGCTTTTGAACCCTGGGTGTGTGAACAATCCTGTTGGAGGCTTTGTGCTTGGGCTCTGTACCATAACTTCCTCTACTGGAACAATACCGGACACAGGAAGACAGGAAGGCGCTTTATACGGAGACACACACACACACACACACACGCCTGTCCGTTATTAACTTTGTGGGGCTTTGGTGTGGAAATTCATTCCGTCCCCCCCAAAAAAGAGGAGACAGAGAAGGAGGAGGAGGAGGAGGAGAGGAGCCCATCTTTGAGATGTTTTTTTTTTCCGTTCTTTTTTTTTGGTGGGGGGGGTGGCGGTTAGGGGGTCTCCCCCTTTCTCATCTCCTCCTTAAATCGCTTTCTCTCATTGGAGGGTCCTCGGTTTTCTTTTCGCTTTTTATTTTTTTAGGTCAAGTTTTTTTTTTTTTTTGGGGGGGGGGGGTCGTTGGGGACATTTTCTCCAGCACGTTATTGGTGTGTGCACCGTACGAGGGACGCCGCGGACGCCAGGACACACCCTAATTTTGGTTTCTCTCTCTCTCTCTCTCTTTCTTTTCTCCTCTCTCTCCTTCTGTCCGTTCTCTCCGTCCGTGGCGAAGGAGAGACGCTGATGCACAGAGCCTGCAAGAGGAACCAGGTAGAGACTCTGCAGCACGTCCTGGCCCTTCCTGGGACTGATGTCAACGTAAAAGGTAGGTCTCCTCACCCCTGCTCTCCCCCCGGTCTCTCTCTCTCTTCCCCCCTCGCTCTTCCCTCTCTCCCACCACGTTCACTTTTTAGGGCGCTGAGGTGCCGATTTAACGTCGGGGGGGCGAGGGAAGAAAGCGAGGGAAGAAAAGAGTGTATGCGTCATCGTCGGTGTAACCTTTTAGCTAAAATGCGCAGGGTGTGTCTGGGAGGCGCAGGGGGGGGGGGGAGGGGGTTCGGAGGCTATAGATTTATAGCCACTTTGCCAAGCGAAGCGCACAACCCTCTGATATTTACCACAGCTGTTTTTTACCCTTTTAGGGCACATGTAATCGTTGTAACGCCTCCTCTCTAGTTCCTGTAAGTGGCTTTATGTATACGCTAATGTTGTTGGAATTGTTTTTTCCTTATTCTTAACCGCCGTCTAACACAAAATCGACTGGGGTGAGGGAAGGAGGGAGGGAGGGAGGGAGGGAGGGAGGCGAGATACGGGATGGCGAATGGACGGGACAGAATTGAAGGGATGGGAGAGGAAAACTAGAGGAATTGGAGTAGTTTGAGTTTAGTCTTCATACCGCGGTGACACAGAGCATAACTCTGTCCCACGGGCCAAGGCCTCTCCCCTCTCTGAGACGGAAAACACTGAGTTTTGCCTGCGCTACATATTCATGGGATACTGCTACACCGCTTCCACAAATAATATAGATTCAGAGGGGCTTAGTTTGCTGTTTTAGACCATTTATATAGATAAAGAGAGAGAGAGAACTTTCTGTGTTTTTGTAAAGAAGTGAAGCTAAATGACATATATTGACGGAGAAGGTTTGAGTTTTGGGAATTAGAGGGTGGGAGGATATTAACGGTGTGTCGGTGTGCGTTCATGCTTGTCTAATCGGTGTCTTGATGTGATTATATTTTCCTCAAGTTATCATATTGTTTGTCATGTTTTTAAATACTGATACTAATGTCAATATTATTTTAATGACGTGTGTGTGTGTGTGTGTGTTATCCCTCAGACCATGCAGGCTGGACTCCCCTGCATGAAGCCTGTAACCATGGCAGCAGCGCGTGCGTGGAGGCCCTGCTGCGCCACTGCCCCGCCCCTCACCTGAACAGCCAGGTGGGCGGAGTCAGCCCCCTGCATGACGCGCTGCTCAACGGACACACGGACATCGCCAAGATGCTCCTGCAGCACGCAGGTCAGTCGCACACACACACACACACTCACACACACACCCTCCATTGTCACTGGGCCTCAAAGGCCTAGCAGTCCTATGCTTGCTGTCTCAAATCAAAATCATCTTTTCAATCTACCATCCCCCCCCCCCCCCACACACACACACACACTATCCTCTAAGCGTTCCCTCTCTCCGTGTCTGTGCTTTCGTTGTCTGTCCGAGCCCATTACCCGTCCTCTCATAAGACGTGTGTTAACGTCTCTCTGAGGAGATTAGAAGAGTCGGGTTTTGCCGCTCGTGAAATTCACACGCTGGTTTGTGGGAAAATCTGTCACAACAGGAATTGTTGTGTGTGTGTGTGTGTGTGTGTGTGTGTCTGGGTTGTGTTTTGCTTGCCACATGCAATCGCTGTTCGGGCGCTTTGAAGTGAGTGTGACGTGTGTCAAAAAAAAACGAGGAGGGGGATGACTGGAGCTGTGGTGGGTGGGTGGGTTGGGTGGGTGAGGGGGGCTAGGTGTGTGTGTGTGTGTGTGTGTGTGTGTGTGTGTGTGTGTGTGGCCAGGGTAGACAGACAGCGTTGAACAAGACTCCCGTGCTAGGGAGACGTCCTCCCAGCCGCCCTTGCCGCCGCGCGGCTCCTCTCTCCAGTTTGACTAATTATAGTTAATTTGATTCGGCTTTCCCATTAACACATGTACATATTCTGTCCTCAAAAAATAAATGAGATGGGGATTGTTTGGTCCCGGTGAGGAAACGGAAGAGAGAGAGCGGCGGGAGAGAAAGAGCAAATTAAAAGAGGTCAGAAGAAGGCTGTTTGTAAAATTAGACGCGAGAGAGAGAGAGAGAGAGAGAGAGAGAGAGAGAGAGAGAGACAGAGAGAGAGAGAGAGAGAGACACAGAGAGAGAGACAGAGAGAGAGAGAGAATGGGGGAATAGGGAAGAAAGGGGGAGAGAGTTGAAGAAAAGCGAGTGTGAGTGTGTAAATTAGGGCTGTCAGGGTTGCAGACATCTGTGTGTGTGTGTGTGTGTGTGTGTGTGTGTGTGTGTGTGTGTGTGTTGCTCCTGCAGGCCCAGGTCTGACAGGGGTAGTAGCAGCAGTAATGAGAGGTTGCTCCTAATTTGACACGGCTCACTCTCCTCCTAGACTGGTCGGTCTTAGAACCACACTTTGTGTCTGTCTAGATGTAGATGTAGCTTCTACTACTACGACCTGAGGCGGGAGCGAGAAAGAAGTACGCTTCTTTGGTCTGCCTCCACTGAGGGGGGTTGGGGGGGGGGCATCGGAACCAAGTGTTTGGCCAATCAGGTGATTCACTCAGATTGAATATATTCAGTTGCCCTGACAGCCAAAAATGTGTTGTCGCTTGAGAAAAACGAATTCAGTTGAACAATAGGACTACGACAAAATCCAAAGCACTTCTTTTGTTATACAACAAAAACAAAAGAGCCTGTCTGTAGGTCAGTTTACCACCATCTCCTTTCCAGATATTATGTTTATCTGAAATCAGCGTCTGGCAGGTCTGACATGTACCTGGCTCAGTCTACGAAGTCTCAGGAATGTACCTGTGTGATGATTGTTGTTACTCCTGTTGGTACTGTTTATATTGGCCGTAGTCCAGATAGAGAGTTAAGTGTGGGTGTGGAGTGTCACTCACACAAGAATACAGCAATTGAACAACACAAACATCGCATCGTGGATCACTCAGAAAGAGCTTAGACACACTCTACTACAAAGGAAAAATCCTACATAATCTATACCTCATTTGTATCTATCTATCTACATATACATGCACACACAGTATATAATACAAAACATCATCCATACATTATGTATGCGCAAACATAAACTAAATACAACATAGAACATCTAAACTGACATCTAGGCCTTGATAAAGACCCTCTACGTTGCCGTATGCTAAGCTAACGTCCCTCCAAGTCCAGGAGGCCCCCCCCCCTCTCCCGTGCAGGGTTTTTGTTTCCTGCAGCCAGGCTGAGCTGCCAGCCCGTGGTCAGAGAGGGCAGCACTGACACTGGCAGCCAGGCAAGGCCTCTCAATAGGAGGCTTCTCTCCCCCCCATAATAATCACCCCTGGTCGGAGGCCATTAGGAGGGGAGGGAGGGAGGGTGGATGGAGGGGGTGGGAGAGGAGGAGGAGGAGGAGGAGGAGGAGGAACGGATGGCCCCCACCCTCGACCCTGGGGTGCTGGCAGAGAAAGCATGCCATGGCTGAGGGTAAGGTCCCCCCCCCCCCCCCCCCGCTCCCTATTCTGCTCAAGGCTGGCCCGCACGACCCTGTCTGTGTGTGTGTGTGTGTGTGGTGTCTGCTCTGTGTGTGTGTGTGTGATGTACGCTCTGTGTGTGTGTGTGTGCCTGCTCCGTGTCTGTGTGTGTGCCCACGCCCTGCTCCCTCCCTGGCTGGCTGGCTGGCTGGGTGAGTGTTTAATTTTGCAGGACGGCCAGAGCGTCCCTCCCTGATTGGAATGGAAAATGACCCGGAGCCCTGGCCCGGCCCCTGGAGGAGGAGGCGTGGAGGCAGGAAGAAAAGAGCCTTCAAGCTGTCACCGTCCGCCCCGCGCCCGCGCCCCCCCCCCCCCCCCCCTAATCTCTGGTGGCGTCAGCTCCATACAGCCGCCCACATTAGTAGGCAGACCCGGTCGGTTTGAGACGGGGCCCCCCCCCCCCCGAAACCCAGTCTCTCTGTTAGGCCCCCGGCAACAACACGACTGCAAAGTTGTTCAGGTTGTGGACCTTTGTACACCCAAGTCAGTCACAGTGAAGTGTGTGTGTGAGGGGGGGTGCGTGTGTGTGTGTGTGTGTGCGCGCGCACGCTTTCCCCAAGTCCTATTCTATAAGCTGTTTTAATTGAGGACAGTTGAGAGTTACACAACGTCTCTTCCGCTGCTGTGTGTTTGTGTTAGTCACACCAGCCACATTCATCAGCTCTGCCTCCTGCTCCCCCCCCCCCTCCCCCTCCCCCTCCCCCTCCCCCTCTCCCTCTCCACGTCCCCCCTCTCCACCTCTCCCTCTCTCTGCCCTGCCCCCCCCCCCCCCCCCTTCCTCCCTCTCTCTCTCACCCAGCCAATCCCTCAGAGTTTTACTGAATTAATGCGTTTGGAGCTGAAAGGCGTCATCGGTTCGGCGGCACAGGAAACAACAGGGTCCCCTCAGACTCCTGCTGGCGCTGCGGGTGTCACAATGCAGCTCGCAGAGCTGCAGACA
>NC_137690.1:7444380-7466880 GCF_963989245.1 Nansenia antarctica
ACACACACACACACTATCCTCTAAGCGTTCCCTCTCTCCGTGTCTGTGCTTTCGTTGTCTGTCCGAGCCCATTACCCGTCCTCTCATAAGACGTGTGTTAACGTCTCTCTGAGGAGATTAGAAGAGTCGGGTTTTGCCGCTCGTGAAATTCACACGCTGGTTTGTGGGAAAATCTGTCACAACAGGAATGGTTGTGTGTGTGTGTGTCTGGGTTGTGTTTTGCTTGCCACATGCAATCGCTGTTCGGGCGCTTTGAAGTGAGTGTGACGTGTGTCAAAAAAAAACGAGGAGGGGGATGACTGGAGCTGTGGTGGGTGGGTGGGTTGGGTGGGTGAGGGGGGCTAGGTGTGTGTGTGTGTGTGTGTGTGTGGCCAGGGTAGACAGACAGCGTTGAACAAGACTCCCGTGCTAGGGAGACGTCCTCCCAGCCGCCCTTGCCGCCGCGCGGCTCCTCTCTCCAGTTTGACTAATTATAGTTAATTTGATTCGGCTTTCCCATTAACACATGTACATATTCTGTCCTCAAAAAATAAATGAGATGGGGATTGTTTGGTCCCGGTGAGGAAACGGAAGAGAGAGAGCGGCGGGAGAGAAAGAGCAAATTAAAAGAGGTCAGAAGAAGGCTGTTTGTAAAATTAGACGCAAACGAGAGAGAGAGAGAGAGACAGAGAGAGACAGAGAGAGAGAGAGAGAGAGAGAGACAGAGAGAGAGAGAATGGGGGAATAGGGAAGAAAGGGGGAGAGAGTTGAAGAAAAGCGAGTGTGAGTGTGTAAATTAGGGCTGTCAGGGTTGCAGACATCTGTGTGTGTGTGTGTGTGTGTGTGTGTGTGTGTGTGTGTGTGTGTGTGTGTGTTGCTCCTGCAGGCCCAGGTCTGACAGGGGTAGTAGCAGCAGTAATGAGAGGTTGCTCCTAATTTGACACGGCTCACTCTCCTCCTAGACTGGTCGGTCTTAGAACCACACTTTGTGTCTGTCTAGATGTAGATGTAGCTTCTACTACTACGACCTGAGGCGGGAGCGAGAAAGAAGTACGCTTCTTTGGTCTGCCTCCACTGAGGGGGGTTGGGGGGGGGGCATCGGAACCAAGTGTTTGGCCAATCAGGTGATTCACTCAGATTGAATATATTCAGTTGCCCTGACAGCCAAAAATGTGTTGTCGCTTGAGAAAAACGAATTCAGTTGAACAATAGGACTACGACAAAATTCAAAGCACTTCTTTTGTTATACAACAAAAACAAAAGAGCCTGTCTGTAGGTCAGTTTACCACCATCTCCTTTCCAGATATTATGTTTATCTGAAATCAGCGTCTGGCAGGTCTGACATGTACCTGGCTCAGTCTACGAAGTCTCAGGAATGTACCTGTGTGATGATTGTTGTTACTCCTGTTGGTACTGTTTATATTGGCCGTAGTCCAGATAGAGAGTTAAGTGTGGGTGTGGAGTGTCACTCACACAAGAATACAGCAATTGAACAACACAAACATCGCATCGTGGATCACTCAGAAAGAGCTTAGACACACTCTACTACAAAGGAAAAATCCTACATAATCTATACCTCATTTGTATCTATCTATCTACATATACATGCACACACAGTATATAATACAAAACATCATCCATACATTATGTATGCGCAAACATAAACTAAATACAACATAGAACATCTAAACTGACATCTAGGCCTTGATAAAGACCCTCTACGTTGCCGTATGCTAAGCTAACGTCCCTCCAAGTCCAGGAGCCCCCCCCCCCTCTCCCGTGCAGGGTTTTTGTTTCCTGCAGCCAGGCTGAGCTGCCAGCCCGTGGTCAGAGAGGGCAGCACTGACACTGGCAGCCAGGCAAGGCCTCTCAATAGGAGGCTTCTCTCCCCCCCATAATAATCACCCCTGGTCGGAGGCCATTAGGGGGGAGGGAGGGAGGGTGGATGGAGGGGGTGGGAGAGGAGGAGGAGGAGGAGGAGGAGGAACGGATGGCCCCCACCCTCGACCCTGGGGTGCTGGCAGAGAAAGCATGCCATGGCTGAGGGTAAGGTCCCCCCCCCCCCCCCCCCCGCTCCCTATTCTGCTCAAGGCTGGCCCGCACGACCCTGTCTGTTTGTGTGTGTGTGTGTGTGTGTGTGTGTGGTGTCTGCTCTGTGTGTGTGTGTGATGTCCGCTCTGTGTGTGTGTGTGTGTGTGTGTGTGTGTGTGATGTCCGCTCTGTGTGTGTGTGTGTGTGTGTGTGTGTGCCTGCTCCGTGTCTGTGTGTGTGCCCACGCCCTGCTCCCTCCCTGGCTGGCTGGCTGGCTGGGTGAGTGTTTAATTTTGCAGGACGGCCAGAGCGTCCCTCCCTGATTGGAATGGAAAATGACCCGGAGCCCTGGCCCGGCCCCTGGAGGAGGAGGCGTGGAGGCAGGAAGAAAAGAGCCTTCAAGCTGTCACCGTCCGCCCCGCGCCCACCCCCCCTACCCCCCCCCCCCCCTAATCTCTGGTGGCGTCAGCTCCATACAGCCGCCCACGTTAGTAGGCAGACCCGGTCGGTTTGAGACGGGGCCCCCCCCCCGAAACCCAGTCTCTCTGTTAGGCCCCCGGCAACAACACGACTGCAAAGTTGTTCAGGTTGTGGACCTTTGTACACCCAAGTCAGTCACAGTGAAGTGTGTGTGTGAGGGGGGGTGCGTGTGTGTGTGCGCCCGCGCGCGCGCTTTCCCCAAGTCCTATTCTATAAGCTGTTTTAATTGAGGACAGTTGAGAGTTACACAACGTCTCTTCCGCTGCTGTGTGTTTGTGTTAGTCACACCAGCCACATTCATCAGCTCTGCCTCCTGCTCTCCCCCCCCCTCTCCCTCTCCACGTCCCCCCTCTCCACCTCTCCCTCTCTCTGCCCTGCCCCCCCCCCCCCCCCCTTCCTCCCTCTCTCTCACCCAGCCAATCCCTCAGAGTTTTACTGAATTAATGCGTTTGGAGCTGAAAGGCGTCATCGGTTCGGCGGCACAGGAAACAACAGGGTCCCCTCAGACTCCTGCTGGCGCTGGGGTGTCACACATTCACTCGGGCAGAGCTGCAGACACCCGCACGCGCCTCGCCGGGGTCCTTTGCTCTGCTCTTTTTTTCCCAAAATGGCGGATATCTTAAGTTGGATACTAAACTGCATTTTTTGTCGTATAGTAGTTGTATTCTGACAACAAATAGTTGAATCTAATCTAAAGATGATGGTGGGTTAGGGTTAGCGATGGCTCAGGGTGCGCTCAGTCGGTCCTATTTGTCCCTGCTGGGACTTGAACCGATAACCCCTCCGGAGATGAGCACTGCTGTGTTGTTAGGAAGTCACATGTCAGTAGGGGGCTTTTCCTCCCACTCTCTCCTGCTTGTCTCTGTTCTGTTAGGTTGAGGAAATTACTTTATTAGGAATTAATAATTCCTATTTTAATCAATTAATTATTTTAATTATAATTGACCTAATTAATGATTAGGTGTTTTGTAAGGTGTTTGTCAAGATTGGAACCTCAGGGTTCAAGGGGGGTGACTGCAATGTCTACACCATATACTGTACTCATCTGTCTCTATCCATCTCTACTCTCTCTATCCATCCATATCTACTCTCTCTCCATCCATCCATCTCTACTATCTCTCTCTATCCATCCATCTCTACTATCTCTCTCTATCCATCCATATTCTCTCTCTCTCTCTCTCTCTCTCTCTCTCTCTCTCTCTCTCTCTCTAAATGGATAGAGAGAGAACAAGAGTGTGTGTGTGTGTGTGTGTATATACAGTATATGTTACGGTACATGTGGGAATACGGTACATGTGGGAAAACTAGCGTTATGGTTAGGTGCTACGTCGATTTGGTACATGCTGGCATGTCTAACCCTAACCCTATCCCTAACCCTAACCCTAACCTTAACCGTAGCACCCTAGCACCTAACCCTAGTTTTCCCACGTACCGTGTTCCCACATGTACCGTAACATATATATACATACACACACTCTCATGTTCTCTCTCTATCCATTTCTTCTCTCTCTGATGGAGTAGAAGAAGAGTGTAGTCTCTCAGAACCCTGCTCTCACTGAGACCCCTACACTCTACACTTTTTGTCCTGTGCTCTCAAGGCTGCGAGTGTAAGAGCTGCTATTTATTCCAAGGATGTGCTTACATACTTCAGCCTGTGATGCGTTTTGGTCCTGAAGGTTTCTGGCAGCGCCCCCATCTACCTCCAGAGGGGGGGTCTTTTAGAAGAGAGAGAGAGAGAGGCACAGGCCAAGGAACTCCACTGCAGCTCTCCTCTCTTTCTCTCTCTCTCTCTCCATCCTCTTCTTCCTCCCTCTCTCTCTCTCCTTCTCACTCTCTCTTTCTCTCCATCCTTCTCTCTCTCTCTCTCTCTTTCCCTCCCCATAACAAGTAAAAGGTGTACAGAACATGGGAGAGGTTGAAGACCTGAATCCCTGAAAGACTGCGTGGTGTTTTCAAGGTCAGCCCTGTGTCCGTGTCTGCTGCCACTGGCTGTGGGGTTGCAGAGTTAATACAACAACAGACCAACAGCCTTATTAAAGACTGGTGTGATTACAAGTCTCTCTCTCTCTCTGCGTAACCTTGAACTCTGACTCCAAGAGAAGTTCTGCGCTACAGTGGACCACACAGCTCTTTCTGTCGGGAGAACAAATACAAACAAAGCGTAAGCTGTTCTGTTAAGTTCAACAACCAATGCCCCCCTCCCCTGATGGGGAAAAGAACCCCGTTATATCTTGCGTTTACTCTTGGGCGAGGGATGCCAGCAAGCGTGTGTGTGTCCGTACGCGAGCACGCACACGTGTGTGTGTGTGTGTGTGTATGTGTGGCAGGTATACCTGCGGGGCTGATGCCCAGTGCCAGCGGCCTGCTCTGTGGTTTCAGGGGATTACACAAAGTCCCCGGTGGGTTCCCATGGCCATGACCCCCCCCGCCCTCTCCGCTCTCTAATCTGCCTGTAATCTCTGGAGCCGTGCCCCCCCGACCACCCTGTAATCTGCCTGTAATCTCTGTCTGCCCAGGCCGCTGTGTGGGTGAGGCCCCTGCAGGCCGGACATCACTCGCTATCTCCACCAACACACCACCCTGCAAGCCTCCACACACACGCCTACACACCACCCTGCAAGCCTACACACCACCCTGCAAGCCTACACACCACCCTGCAAGCCTACACACCACCCTGCAAGCCTACACACAAGCCCACAGACAATGCCTACACACTACCCTGTCAGTCTACACACTACCCTATAGGCCTACACACTACCCTATAGACCTACACACTACCCTATAGACCTACACACTACCCTATAGACCTACACACTACCCTATAGGCCCTACACACTACCCTATAGACCTAGACACTACCCTATAGGCCCTACACACTACCCTATAGACCCTACACACTACCCTATAGACCTACACACTACCCTATAGGCCCTACACACTACCCTATAGACCCTACCCTATAGACCTACACACTACCCTATAGACCCTACACACTACCCTATAGGCCCTACACACTACCCTATAGACCTACACACTACCCTATAGACCTACACACTACCCTATAGACCTACACACTACCCTATAGACTTACACACTACCCTATAGACCTACACACTACCCTATAGGCCTACACACTACCCTATAGGCCCTACACACTACCCTATAGACCTACACACTACCCTATAGACCTACACACTACCCTATAGACCTACACACTACCCTATAGACCTACACACTACCCTATAGACTTACACACTACCCTATAGACCTACACACTACCCTATAGACCTACACACTACCCTATAGACTTACACACTACCCTATAGACCTGCACACTACCCTATAGACCTACACACTACCCTATAGACCTGCACACTACCCTATAGACCTACACACTACCCTATAGACCTGCACACTACCCTATAGACCTGCACACTACCCTATAGACCTACACACTACCCTATAGACCTGCACACTACCCTATAGACCTACACACTACCCTATAGACCTACACACTACCCTATAGACCCTACACACTACCCTATAGGCCCTACACACTACCCTATAGACCCTACACACTACCCTATAGACCTACACACTACCCTATAGACCTACACACTACCCTATAGACCTGCACACTACCCTATAGGCCCTACGCACTACCCTATAGGCCCTACACACTACCCTATAGACCCTACACACTACCCTATAGACCTACACACTACCCTATAGACCTACACACTACCCTATAGGCCTACACACTACCCTATAGGCCTACACACTACCCTATAGACCTACACACTACCCTATAGACCTACACACTACCCTATAGGCCCTACACACTACCCTATAGACCCTACACACTACCCTATAGACCTACACACTACCCTATAGACCTACACACTACCCTATAGACCTACACACTACCCTATAGACCTACACACTACCCTATAGGCCCTACACACTACCCTATAGACCTACACACTACCCTATAGGCCCTACACACTACCCTATAGGCCCTACACTCTACCCTATAGGCCTACACACTACCCTATAGACCTACACACTACCCTATAGACCCTACACACTACCCTATAGACCTACACACTACCCTATAGACCTACACACTACCCTATAGACCTACACACTACCCTATAGACCCTACACACTACCCTATAGACCCTACACACTACCCTATAGACCTACACACTACCCCATAGACCTACACACTACCCTATAGACCCTACACACTACCCTATAGACCCTACACACTACCCTATAGACCTACACACTACCCTATAGACCCTACACACTACCCTATAGGCCCTACACACTACCCTATAGACCTACACACTACCCTATAGACCTACACACTACCCTATAGGCCCTACACACTACCCTATAGGGTAATGCTTAGGCCCACCCAGTTGTTTTAGATCTGTGTGTGTGTGTGTGTGTGTGTGTGTGTGTGTGTGTGTGTGTGTGTGTGTGTGTGTGTGTGTGTTAGAGGAGACAAGGAAAAATTACTCTAGACGCTTTAGGATATTTGGATGTGTAGGCTACAGTATGTTCTTTGTTTTCTGTGGTCAGATGACTGTGTGAGCGTGTGTGTGTGTGTGTGTGATGCGTCTCTGTCAGGCGGAAGGGGAAAGAGAGACAGGGATGTTTACAGTGTTGCTGCATCCCTGCCTGTCTGCCTCTGCTCTCACTCCAGACTAGAGAGAGAGAGAGAGGGATGGAGAGAAAGAGACAGAGAGAGAGGGGTGGGTGGTGGGGGTGGAGCAAGCCCTCCCCTCCTCCACTCTCCTCTCGCTTTTATATTCCTTGTCTTTGCCTGCCCTCTAAAGGCCAGAGGGCTGCCTGCTCCATCTGTGTGAACTGTGTGTGTGTGTGTGTTTGGGGGGGGGCAGTCAGTCAGGCTGCATGTAGCTGGTGCAGGCAACGGTAGCATGAACAAGGCGTGTGAATTCCCCCTCTCTGCCCCCTCAGAGTGCAAGCCTGAGCACACACACACACACACACACACACACCTACAGGAGCGTAATTACCCTTCCTCACGTGTAATCCCCCAGGTGTTTTATGTATCTCCAGAGCAGCATATCTGCCACGTCGTGCCAATACCTGGACTCACTTCAATCACTCTCCATGATGCAGCCGCCAATATCATACCAAGCCCTGGCCACTCACAACGTGTGTGTGTACGTACACGTGTGTGTGTGTGTGTGTGTGTAAGTAAGTGTGTGCGCCAGTACGAGAGGTGTGAGGTAAAGCACTGACAGATGTGTGTTTCATGGACCATTGTGGAGAGTTAGGCAGCGGCTGGTTCCGGGGTCCACTGGGAGGGAGGTCTGCTCACCGCTCACATTCATCAAGTTCTACTGGTGACCATATAGGCAGGGGGGGGGGGGACTGGTAGAGAGGGGGGGAGAGAGACTGGTAGAGAGGGGGGGAGAGAGACTGGTAGACAGGGGGGAGAGAGACTGGTAGACAGGGGGGGGAGAGAGACTGGTAGAGAGGGGGGGAGAGAGACTGGTAGACAGGGGGGGAGAGAGACTGGTAGACAGGGGGGGAGAGAGACTGGTAGACAGGAGGGGAGAGAGACTGGTAGACAGGGGGGGGAGAGACTGGTAGACAGGGGGGAGAGAGAGAGACTGGTAGACAGGGGGGAGAGAGAGACTGGTAGACAGGGGGGGAGAGAGACTGGTAGACAGGGGGGGGAGAGAGACTGGTAGACAGGGGGGGAGAGAGAGACTGGTAGACAGGGGGGAGAGAGAGAGACTGGTAGACAGGGGGGGAGAGAGAGACTGGTAGACAGGGGGGGAGAGAGAGACTGGTAGACAGGGGGGGAGAGAGACTGGTAGACAGGGGGGAGAGAGAGAGACTGGTAGACAGGGGGGAGAGAGAGACTGGTAGACAGGGGGGGAGAGAGAGACTGGTAGACAGGGGGGAGAGAGACTGGTAGACAGGGGGGAGAGAGACTGGTAGACAGGGGGGGAGAGAGACTGGTAGACAGGGGGGGAGAGAGAGACTGGTAGACAGGGGGAGAGAGACTGGTAGACAGGGGGGAGAGAGAGACTGGCAGACAGGGGGGGAGAGAGACTGGTAGACAGGGGGGAGAGAGACTGGTAGACAGGGGGGAGAGAGAGACTGGCAGACAGGGGGGAGAGAGAGACTGGTAGACAGGGGGGGAGAGAGACTGGTAGACAGGGGGGGAGAGAGAGACTGGTAGACAGGGGGGGGAGAGAGACTGGTAGACAGGGGGGGAGAGAGAGACTGGTAGACAGGGGGGGAGAGAGAGACTGGTAGACAGGGGGGGAGAGAGAGACTGGTAGACAGGGGGGGAGAGAGAGACTGGTAGACAGGGGGGGAGAGAGAGACTGGTAGACAGGGGAGGAGAGAGACTGGTAGACAGGGGGGAGAGAGACTGGTAGACAGGGGGGAGGAGAGAGACTGGTAGACAGGGGGAGAGAGAGACTGGTAGACAGGGGGGGAGAGAGAGACTGGTAGACAGGGGGGGAGAGAGACTGGTAGACAGGGGGGGGAGAGAGACTGGTAGACAGGGGGGGAGAGAGAGACTGGTAGACAGGGGGGAGAGAGACTGGTAGACAGGGGGGAGAGAGAGACTGGTAGACAGGGGGGGAGAGAGAGACTGGTAGACAGGGGGGGGAGAGACTGGTAGACAGGGGGGGAGAGAGAGACTGGTAGACAGGGGGGGAGAGAGACTGGTAGACAGGGGGGGGAGAGAGACTGGTAGACAGGGGAGGAGAGAGACTGGTAGACAGGGGAGGAGAGAGACTGGTAGACAGGGGAGGAGAGAGACTGGTAGACAGGGGGGGAGAGAGACTGGTAGACAGGGGAGGAGAGAGACTGGTAGACAGGGGAGGAGAGAGACTGGTAGACAGGGGGGGAGAGAGAGACTGGTAGACAGGGGGAGAGAGAGACTGGTAGACAGGGGGGAGAGAGAGACTGGCAGACAGGGGGGGGAGAGAGACTGGTAGACAGGGGGGGGAGAGAGACTGGTAGACAGGGGGGGAGAGAGACTGGTAGACAGGGGAGGAGAGAGAGACTGGTAGACAGGGGGGGAGAGAGACTGGTAGACAGGGGGGAGAGAGAGACTGGTAGACAGGGGGGAGAGAGACTGGTAGACAGGGGGAGAGAGACTGGTAGACAGGGGGGAGAGAGACTGGTAGACAGGGGGGAGAGAGACTGGTAGACAGGGGGGAGAGAGAGACTGGTAGACAGGGGGGAGGAGAGACTGGTAGACAGGGGGGGAGAGAGAGAGACTGGCAGACAGGGGGGGAGAGAGACTGGTAGACAGGGGGGGGAGAGAGAGACTGGTAGACAGGGGGGAGAGAGAGACTGGTAGACAGGGGGGAGAGAGAGACTGGTAGACAGGGGGGGAGAGAGACTGGTAGACAGGGGGGAGAGAGAGACTGGTAGACAGGGGGGGAGAGACTGGTAGACAGGGGGGGGAGAGAGACTGGTAGACAGGGGGGGAGAGAGACTGGTAGACAGGGGGGGAGAGAGACTGGTAGACAGGGGGGGGAGAGAGAGACTGGTAGACAGGGGGGGAGAGAGACTGGTAGACAGGGGGGGAGAGAGAGACTGGCAGACAGGGGGGAGAGAGACTGGTAGACAGGGGGGAGAGAGAGACTGGTAGACAGGGGGGAGAGAGAGACTGGTAGACAGGGGGGGGGGGAGAGAGACTGGTAGACAGGGGGGGAGAGAGACTGGTAGACAGGGGGGAGAGAGAGACTGGTAGACAGGGGGGAGAGAGACTGGTAGACAGGGGGGAGAGAGACTGGTAGACAGGGGGGAGAGAGACTGGTAGACAGGGGGGGAGAGAGACTGGTAGACAGGGGGGAGAGAGACTGGTAGACAGGGGGGAGAGAGACTGGTAGACAGGGGGGGAGAGAGAGACTGGTAGACAGGGGGGGAGAGAGACTGGTAGACAGGGGGGGAGAGAGACTGGTAGACAGGGGGGGGAGAGAGAGACTGGTAGACAGGGGGGGGAGAGAGACTGGTAGACAGGGGGGGAGAGAGAGACTGGTAGACAGGGGGGAGAGAGAGACTGGTAGACAGGGGGGGGAGAGAGACTGGTAGACAGGGGGGAGAGAGAGACTGGTAGACAGGGGGGAGAGAGAGACTGGTAGACAGGGGGGGGAGAGAGAGACTGGTAGACAGGGGGAGAGAGAGACTGGTAGACAGGGGGGGGAGAGAGACTGGTAGACAGGGGGGGGAGAGAGACTGGTAGACAGGGGGGGAGAGAGACTGGTAGACAGGGGGAGAGAGAGACTGGTAGACAGGGGGGGGGGGAGACTGGTAGACAGGGGGGAGAGAGACTGGTAGACAGGGGGGGGAGAGAGAGACTGGTAGACAGGGGGGGAGAGAGAGACTGGTAGACAGGGGGGAGAGAGAGACTGGTAGACAGGGGGGAGAGAGAGACTGGTAGACAGGGGGGAGAGAGAGACTGGTAGACAGGGGGGGGAGAGAGAGACTGGTAGACAGGGGGAGAGAGAGACTGGTAGACAGGGGGGGAGAAAGACTGGTAGACAGGGGGGGGGAGAGACTGGTAGACAGGGGAGAGAGAGACTGGTAGACAGGGGGGGAGAGAGAGACTGGTAGACAGGGGGGGAGAGAGAGACTGGTAGACAGGGGGGAGGAGAGAGACTGGTAGACAGGGGGGGAGAGAGACTGGTAGACAGGGGGGGAGAGAGACTGGTAGACAGGGGGGGGGAGAGAGACTGGTAGACAGGGGGGAGAGAGACTGGTAGACAGGGGGAGAGAGACTGGTAGACGGGGGAGGAGAGAGAGACTGGCAGACAGGGGGGGGAGAGAGACTGGTAGACAGGGGGGGAGAGAGACTGGTAGACAGGGGGGGGGAGAGAGACTGGTAGACAGGGGGGAGAGAGACTGGTAGACAGGGGGGAGAGAGACTGGTAGACAGGGGGGGAGAGAGAGACTGGTAGACAGGGGGGGAGAGAGACTGGTAGACAGGGGGGAGAGAGACTGGTAGACAGGGGGGAGAGAGAGACTGGTAGACAGGGGGGAGAGAGAGAGACTGGCAGACAGGGGGGAGAGAGAGAGACTGGCAGACAGGGGGGGAGAGAGACTGGTAGACAGGGGGAGGAGAGAGACTGGCAGACAGGGGGGGGAGAGAGACTGGTAGACAGGGGGGGAGAGAGACTGGTAGACAGGGGGGGGAGAGAGACTGGTAGACAGGGGGGAGAGAGACTGGTAGACAGGGGGGGAGAGAGACTGGTAGACAGGGGGGGAGAGAGACTGGTAGACAGGGGGGGGAGAGAGACTGGTAGAGAGGGGGGGAGGAGAGAGACTGGTAGACAGGGGGGGAGAGAGACTGGTAGACAGGGGGGAGAGAGACTGGTAGACAGGGGGGGAGAGAGACTGGTAGACAGGGGGGGAGAGAGACTGGTAGACAGGGGGGGGAGAGAGACTGGTAGAGAGGGGGGGAGGAGAGAGACTGGTAGACAGGGGGGGAGAGAGAGACTGGTAGACAGGGGGGGAGAGAGACTGGTAGACAGGGGGAGAGAGACTGGTAGACAGGGGGGGGAGAGAGACTGGTAGACAGGGGGGAGAGAGAGAGACTGGTAGACAGGGGGGGGAGAGAGACTGGTAGACAGGGGGGAGAGAGAGAGACTGGTAGACAGGGGGGAGAGAGAGAGACTGGTAGACAGGGGGGAGAGAGACTGGTAGACAGGGGGGGAGAGAGAGACTGGTAGACAGGGGGGAGAGAGACTGGTAGACAGGGGGGGAGAGAGAGACTGGTAGACAGGGGGGAGAGAGACTGGTAGACAGGGGGGGAGAGAGAGACTGGTAGACAGGGGGGGAGAGAGACTGGTAGACAGGGGGAGAGAGAGAGACTGGTAGACAGGGGGGGGAGAGAGACTGGTAGACAGGGGGGGGAGAGAGACTGGTAGACAGGGGGGAGAGAGAGACTGGTAGACAGGGGGGGAGAGACTGGTAGACAGGGGGGGGAGAGAGACTGGTAGACAGGGGGGAGAGAGACTGGTAGACAGGGGGGGAGAGAGACTGGTAGACAGGGGGGGGAGAGAGAGACTGGTAGACAGGGGGGGGGAGAGACTGGTAGACAGGGGGGGGAGAGAGACTGGTAGACAGGGGGGGGAGAGAGACTGGTAGACAGGGGGGGGAGAGAGAGACTGGTAGACAGGGGGGAGAGAGAGACTGGTAGACAGGGGGGGGAGAGAGACTGGTAGACAGGGGGGGGAGAGAGACTGGTAGACAGGGGGGAGAGAGAGACTGGTAGACAGGGGAGGATGAAAAAATGCATAACTTAGAAAATGTGAAAGACACTTCAGGTGTGCCTGTGTTGTATTGCCTGAAGAGAGAAAGTATTTCCTTTTAGGAGAGGTGGGAGAGGGAGACAGACAGACAGAGCCCCAAGGTTGTACCCTGTCACAGAAAAGGCCCAGAGAATGCAGCGTTGTGAATAAAAAAAACACACAAAAAGCTTCTCTCCCAAGGTTCACCTTGCCTTTGTCTGCTTGGCGAAACAGTTTTTCCCTCTGCTGTTGGGAGTCGATAGACCTGGCTGATACTTCAGCCGCCCGAAGGCCGAGGCTGACCTCACACACTCCACAAACACTCCTGCTCAATGGCTTTACCGGCAAGGCCTAATCAGCATGGAGTGTTTGGTTATTGTGACTTACTGTGAGGAACTTTTCTCTCTCTCTCTCTCTCTCTCTCTCGCTCTCTCTACCCTCTCTCTCTCTGTTGTTCTCTCTCTCTCTCTCTCTCTCGCTCTCTCTACCCTCTCTCTCTCTGTTGTTCTCTCTCTCTATCGCTCTCTCTCTCTCTCTCTCTATCCATCTCTACTCTCTCACATTCTCTTTCACTATCCATTTCTCTCTCTCTAACTAGTTTTCTCTCTCTCAAGCCGCTTCGATCAAAACCTGCGGCTCTTCCATCCTTGACGGCCACCCCGGTGCTGACCTCTGCATTGTACGTTCCCCCGCTAATGTAAAAGTGGATGTCGATTAAAGCCACGATTTATGCAGATCGACTTGTTGTCGCTCGAGCACAAAGCACTCGCCGGTGGCTGAGGATTGACCTCCCTCTCCCTCCCTCTCTCTCTCTCTCCGGTACCTGACGCCACGTGATGTCACACAGGTGCTCAGCAGGCTGTGGGAGACAGAGACACTTGATAGTTTGCAAGGTCCTCTCTCTCTCCGCGAGTCACAATAGCGGTGACGTCAGGCAGTCTTAAAGGGACAAGGCTCGGAGTGGCGATGGCAGTAGTTGTTTTAGAATAGGTGATTTTCTTTTTTATATATTATAGAATAGAATATCTGGTGATTTTTTGCATAAACACACATACAAACGATTGTCCTTCCTGGCTTTAGACATTGTTGTTTCGCAAGCCTCTTTTTGTTTTTAAGTGAAAGCCGGCAGTGTTTTTTAGACTGTGTTGCCCCCCTGTCTAGGAGAAGCAAACAAGGGACTCGCACTTGACTCTGCTCCACACATCGGGCCACGTGGGTTTAGCCGTGACCGCCCGCCCGACCGCCACTGGAAATGGCTTTTCTTCTTCCACACAGACAAAAGAGAAAGTTAGAATGTAGGAAGGAAAATGTTTCAGCTGAAAATTTGCCGACTAGGCTAACGCTGCCTTTTTTACTGTATTTTATATGGTTCATGTATTTGGATTGTCCTCGATATAATAAACTAAACTAGACATTTTATCTGGCCTTGTGATAAGAAAATGAACAGCTTATTGTCGTTAGTTTTATATATATAAATAAATAAATAACAATGTCATTCTGGAGCATTGTGTGTGGATTGATGGCAAATTATGTTTTACTTTAACAAAATGTGGACAAGGTGAAGGAAGGTGTCTGAATACTTTCCGATGGCACTGTATGTCACTGTGTGAATGTGGAGTAACCAGTTAATGTGTTAATGGTGTCAGCATACGTTAGCAGAGCAATGAGATATAAAGCCCTGTCTCGGTCGCCCTGGGGGTAAACAGCTGGTGTGTGTTCGTGTGTGTGTGTGTGTGTGTGTGTTCGTGTGTGTTCGTTCATGCACTATTTATATCTGTTGCAGTGTCCTCTCATTGACCCATGCAATTTCTCTTCCGCCTTATTTGCTAATGTTGCTGCTCAGCTTGGCTGCTTGTCAGCGCTGGTGTGTGTGTGTGCCATGATATTATCACTGGTGCTCAGCTGGCTGGATGCTGGGCTCTGATCAGCCCCAAATTCTCAGACCGCAAGCTCACGTTGAGGACAAGGCTGCGGAACATTCCATTCCACATTACCTCTGTATTCACAAGATGGTCTCGAGATAACAAATTAAATATTCTAATACAATTTGTCCACCCAAAATTGGAAACGGGTGGCGGTGGTGGGGGCGGCTGGGGGGTGCATTGAAGTGGTCAGTTACTGCTGTACAGTATGTTGAACTCTCGGGGGGTGGGGAAAGGTCAAAGTTGAACTCCCCTCTCCCTCCCCACAGGCTCCTCCCTGCTGCAGCAGAGGGACGGGAACGGCTGCACGGCGCTGGACCTGGTCGCCACGGCAACGCTGAGGAAGGAGCTCCGCCGCAGCGCCCTGGCGGGAGACTCGGCCCTGGAGGCCCAGGGGTCGGAGGTCAGGGACCTGCCCTTCCTGGAGACCTGCTCCTGCCTGCTGGCCTGCCTGCTGGCCTGCTACCTGAAGGAGAGGGGGGCGCCCGTGCTCTCCCTCCAGGCCCAGGACCAGCCTCTCTCCCTGGGAGCGAGGCTGGCCGCAGCCCTGCAGGCCCACCCGGCCCGGGAGGTGGCGGGGGGGTGGGGAGACCTGCGGCTGGTGAGGCTGCTGGAGGACCTGGAGGCGGCGCGGGGGGTGGGGAGGTACCTGGCTCAGGTGTGCCCCGCCGTGAGGGAGTGCCAGGGCCCGCGCACGCGCTACCTCCTCAGCCTGCTGAAGAGGCTCGCCGGAGCAGCGCCTCTCGCATACACACTGACCTAAAGGCTCACACACACACACACACACACTCACTATCCAACCAACCAGGGTTGCTGTTTACCTGACAATAATTACATATATACATTTTTTAATAAAAAGTTCTCTGCTAGCACCCACGTCGACGAAGTAATGTAATCCGCTAAGGTTAGCCGCGCAATGTTCGTTTCCTTTCCGTTTTCAGGAAAATGTTGTCATCAGTTTGCACCCCTGTATAGGCTGATGGGCCACTACTGTCTTCTGTGCCAAACACTAAGGCACATTTGTTGTTGCTGCTGTTGCAGAAAGTTGTTGTTGCTGCTGTTGTTTTTAACATTTTGAATAAATATATTTTTTACCGTGACTTTGTGGATTTGTTTTCAAGTTAGAGCTTTTTGAAATGTTTGCTTTCTATGTCTGTGATTTACATGAAACGAAGGTAAGTAAACGAAGGGTAAAAACTGAGGTATCCTACACAAAAGTTTGTTATTGTTGACTTTCTCCAGGGCTCATGCCACTATTTGCAATTCTAACTCTGGTTGGATGCCAAATTATGATTTGTTGTCTTAGTACTTGCACTCTTGTCAATGACAAAGTTGTATCTATCTATTGTTGACATAATTACATGTGTATTTCACAACGTGCCTCTACCACCTCAACAGGCCTCATGTTGGTGAATAGCTGTTGACTTCCTGTCGTAGACGGATTATGAAAAAATGGGCCCCTGGGCCTGGACGTGTTGCCCCCTCCCCAGCGCGCACACACATCATTTTACCGCTCACATAAACATACATAATGCCAACAGCAGTGGCGTGCAGTCAGGTGAGGCAGGGTAGGCAGTGCCTCACCCAGGCATTTAAGAAAGAAAAAGAATATCAGTCTTTTTAAAATATTTTTTTATTATTTTTTTATCTCAAAAATATATATATATATTTTTATTTTTTTTACTCATTATTCTTAACTTTAATGTGTTAAAATGTTGTTAAAATAAAAATAAATGATGTAAAATGTGTTGTTTTAAAAATATAATGCATGCCCTGGCACCAGGAGCGTTCCCAAAGCTAGCTGATTGCTGGCGAGAGGCTGAGGCAGAGCCTCTGTGCTATGCGAAGTGATAGACCAACGGTTTCGTAGGTTTGCGCATGCGTAGTCTGTTCTCACATTGTCTTCATTGATGGACGTTGAGGCACCGTGCAGGCTGCCTCTGACAGCATGATTGACAGTTTGCGTTTGGCTTGCCGTAGCGGCATTCCTCTGCTGTTCGCGCCACGGTTCTACATTTCCCCAGCTAACTTGCGAACAGCATCATGGATATCCAACAGTTAAAAATATTTTCAACCTTCAGTTTTGAGCAAAAAACGAAATGTGATTGAAAATGGGAGGGCAACACCTGACCTCAATTAACCCAAAGGAAGGGACAGAAGATTGTACGAACATTTCAAACGGAATGGTACAAAAAAAGGACTGGCTGTGTGGATCCTGTGTCCTGTGTTGTTGATGCAGGTGAATTTATATTGTCATTGAGCTGTTTTGCGTGCTGCTGTAAATCCTGTTGAGATGCAGGTGAATGTAGGCCATGCCATACAGGCTGTTGCGCTACGCTATGTGTAGTTATGAGATAACAATACATGACATTTTTGACCATCATTTAGCCGACGCTTTTATTCAAAGCGACTTACAATAATTGCATTTAACGTAGGAGTGTACTACTTTTTTAAGGCAAAATGAAGAATAGCAAACAAAAAATACAGTATAGCAATATAGCATAGCAATAGCATAGAGGAGAATAGCAAACTAACAATACAATAGGTGCCTAACAGGGAGGATTCTGGTAGTAGGCCTACTTCTTGAAGAAGTGAGTTTTGAGCCTGCGTTAAAAGATATAAGGGCTATTGATTGCCTTTATAGTATGCGCTATGCCATTTGAAGTCTGGCTGCTGCGTTAATCGCATGATTTTTTTTTAATAGCTCACTGCCTACCCAGCCAATGACCTCACTGCACGTTACTGGCCAACAGCATATACCTTAGGTCATGTTCTCACATGAAAGTCTGAATCGAGACCCGGAGCAAGTGGATGAGTTCGCAACATTGTTGCATAAATTATTTCTCTGATTTGTGTCCTCACAGCCCTTCATGTAAACAAAGTAACATACGCAATCGTGGTAGTTGATTGGTCAGAAAAATTGAAAATTGCCTGTTCGTCCCGCATGCCTGCGCTGTTGTTTTCCTATGGACTGCCTCGGTCAGCGTTCTCACCAAAAGCGAAGCAAAGTGATGGATGCGTCGTTTCTAACTGGAGCGAAACCACCCTTTTCAAGCGGAGCATCCGACGGGTATTTGCTCCGGGAGCTACTTGAATGTGCACACCCCTTAGCCAACATTCACCTGCATCTCAACAGGCTTTACGCAGGAACACTCAAGGCCAACAGCACAATAACCAGAAATTGAAGCCAACAGGCTTCCGGTTAACCGGGATTCTAAATGACATTGTTGAGCCGCCAATTTCAAATAATGAAACCCTATTATACTATTTTACAATACATTAACACAACTAGACTACTTCATAGTTTCATAAATATAAGTGAATATGCATAATGCAGGCTTAATGCGCATACACAGGTAGCCTACCTGGCTTCTGTGATTGGCTTTGGCTGCGGGTCCAGAAGTCGTAATAAATGTTGACAGGTTCCGTGATTTAATTAATTAATTAATTTTGCCATTTAGCAGACGCTTTTATCCAAAGCGACTTACAATTACGAATTACAGGGACATTCCCCCTGGAGTAACTGAGGGCTAAGTGCCTTACCCAAGGGCACACTAGTAGTGGTGTGGCTTCAGGCGGGATTTGATTCCGATCACAAGTCCAACTCACTATCCACTACTAGACCACCACTACCCCTTTATCTCCGATGGTCACTTAGTTAATCTCCTTCCATATGATCCTTCATCCCATGTTTGTTATTGCACGAGATGTGGTCTTTCATAGACCTTCTTCAGGTATGCGCTACCAAAAACAATTTGTATTGTATCCTACTGTAGCTTTCTGCAATGTACCCCATCACAGTGGGCATACAAGTTGTATCAAGACTAGTCTATTTAGTCCATAAGGCTATTCTAGTTATTTTTCCAGATAAACAAGCTTGTTCGCATATTCAGTCTTAAGAATGGCTCGTAACACGTTTTTTTTAAGGGAGCATCTCGCTTTCCTAACAGTGTTGCCAGATGGGATTGTTTTCCAGCCTAACTACAGTCTAAAAGCCGCACAATGTGATCATAAGTAGCCCAATTGGGCGGGAATACGCTCAATCTGGCAACACTATCCTTATTCTCCGTTCTGAGGAGAAGCTGTCGTGAGACACGTCTTTTTGACGTTATTGACAAACATTGTTAACAAAAATCACTTTCATAGCATCTTCAACCACACATTTTATGGCGTTTATTAAATATAACAATTTATGACGTTGTGATTAAATGTTAAAAAGAATAATGACAATTTGACAAGTCCGGTTTCATGACGGTTTTGGTCAAAACCGTTGCTATTTTTAGAAACCCCGGTTTTCGGTTTACCATAAAACCATCCAACCCTAATGTAGCCCACACAAGCTTCACTCTTTGCAAGACATGGGCCCGTATAAACTGTTAAAATTTGTTTTTTATGTTCCTATAAGGAATCTCATTTGTCCCAGTTACAGTAGGAGCATACAGAGCATGCATACAGTGATGTCTTTTATGATTTAGGGGCTCCATTCAGACATATCAGGAGTGGATAACAAGTTATAATGGGGCCTTCATGAACCACTTAAAAGAAATGCCATATAAACAGCAAATTTCTGTGTGTGAAGAGCTTCTAATGCTATCATAAGGTCTAGTTTTGGTGGGGCCCAATACTATATTCTTTCATAGGGCCCAAAATTCTACCGGCATCCCTGCAGCAAGAAATGCAAAGTGCCCCTTGAGCCCCTGGGCCTGCGGTAGGCCCGTTCGGTAATATGTCTTTGCTTCCTGTATGTTGGCCAGGACAGAGATGGAGTGCCCGCATCTGGGGGCCATGTGAGGGCCAGGCCCCCTCTGGCTGTCCGGGAGACTACACCCGATGTTGGGGGGCACAGCCAAGCCACACAGAAAACAGTGAGGGAGGAGCCGCTTCCTGATAACTGGAACTTCAATGGAGAGGAGGGGGCTTACACTGTGGGGTGTAGAGGGGAGGGGGGGGTGGCCCGGGAGGTGGAGAGAGGGGGCTTAGACTGTGGGTTGGAGAGGGGGCTTACAAGAATGGGAGCGTGCACTGTGAGGTGGTGGGTTTCGGTGTGGGGGGGGTTTGAACCTTAGATGTGGGGATCATCTGTGTCTGTCTAAGGAGAGGATAGATGGTGAGCTGTGTGTGTGTGTGTGTGTGTTGTAGTTTGTGGTATCTTGCAGCGGGGGGGTGATGGAGGGCGTTCAGACATTAGAGAGACTCCCAGACTAATAAATGATCTTGTCGGAGTCCTCACATGGGGTCTAAAAGTACTGTGTGAGGTAACTGACTGACACAGACACACACACACACACACACACACACACACACACACACACACACACACACACACACACACACACACCTGTGGCTGGCTATGTACTGGCAAAGCACAAAGGAAAAACACGTCATTCACAACCAGGTCATTCACCACAAGTGAGGCAATGAAGAGAAACGTCCAAGATGATAAAAAATATGTAATCTTTTTGCACATTTTTTCAAAAGAACATAGAACATACATCAGGTGCATCGATTGGCTGTACCCGATTTACATTATGTTTTCTCACAACTGTCCACCTCCTGAACCACCCCACCACCCTCCCCAAAAATCCCCATCCCTGTCCTTGAACCCCATTGGTCAGGACTAGGAACGTGAAGATGATGTCACAGGCAACACAGCAGGCTAAAAGACCTCCAGGAGAAAAGACAGGCATACGACTTTACAAGATCATAAACATTGGACTGGCATTTACAAGCATACTGTATAAAACACAACCATAAATACACAAGTATAACTATGTACATCATTCAGAAGAATAAAATAAATAAATCAAGTATTCAAACTTGTGCAAATGAAAGCGCCCTTTTTACCTTCCCATCTGTCAGATACATTCTGTTTAATAGAGTTTATTTTTCTAGCTGATGATATTATCATCAGAAAAATCACTTTGGTTTGCTGTCAAATGTAGCCAATACATTTTCATCTCTTAGAAAATAAAACAGCCAATACATTTTCTTCTCTTAAAAAATAAAATAGCCAATACATTTGCTTCTCTTAAAAAACAAATAAAATGAAAACTAGATCATTTTGGATGCAAGACCACAGACACTATATCCACCACAAATTACTGTAGATTTTTACCCAGTACAGTACAATTATAGTACAGTAGAGTAGACACGTACACATTCTACTTTTCCACGTGTCCCTTCAGGCAGTATAAAGAGATCCTCCTAGAGTCAGTGAGGATGATATAATCCGTCTAACATCTTCCTCTGGGGGGGAACATGAGATTGTCTTTCAAGCGGAATTCTTCAAAACAAACAGAATCGATGTCCCTCCATAGTGACAGGTCTGTGCTAGCTGAAAGTTTAAGGATGGAGGGAGAGGGAGAGGGAGAGGGAGATGTGGAGGAGGAGGACTCCTCAGATGTAGCTTTACGCTGTGATCTTTCAACAGATGCTCCGGGACGGACCCAGGAGACCCTCTCCTCAGACAGGGTCGCAACCCCGCTCACTGACGAATGAGAGAGAGAGAGGGATGATAGAGAGGGCTACACACACATACGCACACACACACACACACACACACCATACACACACCAAACACACACGCGCACACACACACACACACACACACACACACACACACACACACACACAGGGCCTGGCCTCAGTCCCCTAAGCGGCTTGTCTTGCCACACAGCGGCTGGCTGCTCATCCACCACCAAACACAGCATCTGGCCCTTCAAGTTCAGAGTCACATCCACATCACTCTCCTCAGAAGAGGCTGACACACACACACACACACACACACACACACACACACACACACACACATACAACATACTGTGCATAACCATACACTAGGATACACAACATAATTGTTTGTTTGCATGTGTTACTGTATTTCTTACACACACACACACACACACACACACACACACACGCACACACACACTCGTCCGTTGAAAGAGAGAGATCAAAGTTGAGCTGCGGGCACAGGAGGTGGGGCAGATGGAGAGGGCGGCCAGCCTGGGGCATAGCGACAGTGTCTATGTGTGTGTGCGTGTGTGTGTGTGTGTGTGTGTGTGTGTGTGTCTGTGTGCCCGCTGAGGCAACACATGTGGAGATGAGAGGAGAGGAGACCAGCCTTTCAAACCAGATTAAGGCTGTGGCTGCCTAAGGCCTGCCTGGTGGTTGTGTCTGTGCAGGGTGACATCTACATCAGCTCAGTGGCACAGCAGCAGCAAGCCCACACACACACACACACACACACACACACACACACACACACACACACACACACACACACACACACACACACTTTTGCTCGCCTTGCCTCTACTGCAGAGAAGGGACAGGGGGGGTTTGACACACACGTTTGGGGTAAAACGACACTTACCCTATCTGCCGCTGCCGCTGCTGCTGCTGCTGGTGAGGTGATGCGGAAGGGATGGCATGACGCCCAGAAAGCACAGCGCAACCTTCTCTGCATGGCGCCGCTGCCAGGGGAGGCTGGCGGAGGTAGACATCGGAGGACAGACTCACACGTTCGTGTGTGTTCGAGACGTTTCCCGATTCCACTCGGTGCATTTACAATGAGCCCGTCCTCCGGTTTCTATCGCCACCACCGGCCTCCCCTGGCATCGTCCTGTGTCCTGTGCTGGACTACAGCGACATCCGGAGAAGGCGGTGTGTGTGTGTGTGTGTGTTATCTGGGCGCTATGCCAGCTAGTCTGCACCACCTCCAAGGTTTTGTTTTTACCCCAAAAGCGGTAGAGGCAGGCGAACGGGTGTGTGTGTGTTTGCATTTG
>NC_137690.1:7471880-7474380 GCF_963989245.1 Nansenia antarctica
CAGTACAGTAGGCCTATGATCTTTTCAAAAGCAAAATGCAGGATGTGACAAAATATTCCCAAAGCAGGGCGGCTTCAACATGGCTGCCTGTTAGTGTTCCATAAACGCGGTCAAACGCCGACAACCGCTGCAAAACACAAGGAGTTAGCACATTTGAGGCGGTTTGCCGTGTCAACGATCCGGAATCAAAAAGCGGAAAAAAGTTTGCATGTCAGGAGAAAAAAAAAGAGAAAAAAAACAACAACAAAGTTTTCTTATCGGAAACGAAAAAAAGCGGGAACCAGAATAAGAGAACAAAAGAATAAGAAAGAAAAAGGAAAACAATAATAGCTCAATCAAACGAGCGACTTGTGTGAAGAGCTGCCAGAGAGAGAGAGAGAGAGAGAGAGAGAGAGAGAGAGAGAGAGAGAGAGAGAGAGAGAGAGAGAGACGCTCCCCTCACACGTCACATGTTCTATTCCACCTTACAGGTGACAGGCCCGCCTCCGTGCCGCCAAACGCTCACCCCGACTAATAACGCTACGGGCGCCCCGCTGGAGAGAACAGGGCCCCGCTAGTTAAAGACAATAAAGAGACGAGAGGGGGAAGAGAGAGAGAGAGAGAACAGAAAACAAAGGGACGAGAGAGAGAAAAGAGGGGAGTTAAAGGGGGAAACGTGTGATGCCGCCGGTGAGTTACTGAAGCTGTTTGGAACAGAAAGTACTGAACACACAAAGAATTAAATAAACACATCTGCCCCACCACTCTCTTGTCCTCTCTCTTCTCCTCTTTTCTCATCTCCTCCTTCCCACCCATCCCCTTTCCTCTTCTCCTCTCCTTTCCTCTTCTCCTCTCCTTTCCTCTTCTCCTCTCCTTTCCTCCTCTCCTCTCCTCCCCTCTTCACCTTTCCCCTCCTCCCCTCATCTCCTTTCCTCTTCCCCCCTCCTTTCCTCTTCTCCTCTCCTCTCCTCCCCTCCTCACCTTTCCCCTCCTCCCTTCATCTCCTTTCCTCTTCTCCTCTCCTCTCCTCCCCTCCTCCCCTCATCTCCTCTCCTCCTCTCTCCTCTCCTCTTCTCCTCTCTCTCCTCTCCTCTTCTCCTCTCCTCTCCTCTTCTCCTCTTCTCCTCTCTCTCCTCTCTCTCCTCTCTCTCCACCTCCTCTCCACCTCCTCTCCACCCCCTCGCCCCCCCTCTCCTCCCCCCTCCTGCTCTCCCTCCTCTCCTGTAGCCATGTTGACAGTGCAACTACAAACACAGCCTTTGAAGTGTGTACTGCGGAGGGGCGCACTGTGTGGCGCCTAGCACAGAGAGCTTCGCTTAGCGGTGTCAGACGCCGTCCCGGGACCCGCCGCTCTCTCTCTCTCTCTCTCCCTCTCCCTCTCCCTCTTCCTCTCTCTCTCTCTCTCTCTCTCTCTCTCTCTCTTCCTCTCTCTCTCTCTCTCTCTCTCTCTCTCTGTCTCCCTGCCACTAAAGCAAGAGCATCCATGGCGGATACGGAGGGAGGGAGGGAGGGAGGGAGGGAGTCAGAGGAGCGGGAGCGGAGGAGAGAGAGAGAGAGAGAAAGACACATATAAATAAGTGAATGAGCGGAGATGGAGAGAGTGTTTTTTAATGATACTACACTATGCTGTTTCTGTGTTATGCAGTGGGAGGAAGGGGAGGAAGGGGAGGAAGAGGAGCGGGTGGGCTTCATCTCCTGTGACGTCTCACCTGCATTAGGGGGATTAAGCGGAGCATAGACGTGTACAGACACCCACACAGACGCTCACACAGACACCCACACTGAGGGGATTCAACACTCATGTCTGTTGTCAAGACAGGGGGGAAAAACATGTCAAGGTGAAAGCTTGAAAGATGGAGAAGGAGAGAAACACAGAGAGAAAAACACACATACAGTAGGTAGTCACACACACACACACACACACACACACACACACCCATCACACACTCACACACACAGTACGCAGAGAGAAAGTTTTCCCAGAAAACTTGCTGGGGTAGCCTTTGCCTGCTGAATAGTGACTAATTGCTTTGTTGAAAGTGAAAAGTTTAAATGTGTCATAGGGAACGAGGGAGGCCTGGGGAGAGGTGGAGAGGAGGAGGAGGAGGAGGAGAGGAGGAGGAGGTGGCGGACGTGAGTGATGGTGTCTGGCACAACCCCGCCCCCCGCCCCACCCCACCTCCCTTCCACACCCCCTTGCCTTTGGCCTCTTGACCCTCTGGAGTCATCCAATCAGGGTCATCCTCCACGCCTAACAAGAGTGGCTAAAAAAAACGTCCAATCCCCGACGTTCACACCGCCGAGTTCAATGACGAGGTCATCGTTTTCTATTCCGGCGTGGAGAGGAGAAGAGAAGGAGGAGAAGAGGGTGGAGGAGAGGAGGATAGGGCATTTGAACTCTAGCACTTTACGCCGCGGCCATAAAGAGCCACTCGGAATTGCTAATTGCCGACGCTCCTAAATCGTGGGGGCTAATGGCCGTCGTAAAGCAAGGCCGGTACACGGGGACGTTCCCAAACGT
>NC_137690.1:7479380-7489380 GCF_963989245.1 Nansenia antarctica
GCATCGACTCCAAAAGAAAACATTTAAAGAGAGCGTCAAAAGGCTTGAAGAGGGGAGCCAAGTCACCAGATATAGCTTCAACTCTCCCCCTAGCTCCCCCATAGCCGTGATGGAGACACAAAGTCGGCAGAACCAATCGGAATGTTTTCCTCTTACAGCGAAGCGGCGCACGGAAATTTGAATATGTGAATAGGGAAGAAGGGGAATTTAGCTGAATGCCAACACAAAAAAAAGAAGCGGTTCCATCAATCTCGTCCCCTGCCAAGAGGAGCTGTGTAGGGCCCTCTCTCTCTCTCTCTCTCTCTCTCTCTCTCTCTCTCTCTCTCTCTCTCTCTCTCCGCTTCTCTCCGCGTCGCTGGCGCACGATCATCCTTTAAACGCCGGCACCGCCGCTTGCTAAAGAGAGCTCGTCCTTTTCAACTTTTGATGATTGAGAACACACCAGACATAAAAAGAAACGAAAGGAAGGAAAAAAAAAAAAAAAGACCAGAAAATGCCGGCAAAATCTAAATTCGACCATTCCCCCACACCCCCCCCCCAAAAAAAAATATAGTAAAGCGAGTACAGATGACGTCATATCTCATGCAACAGTCAACAAGCTGCCGTAGGACGGACGTGACGTGACGTGACGTGACGTAGCTGGACAGACTGACGGGACGGCGGTGAGTGGAGTGGAGGACCGGGGGGGGGAGGCCGGCGGAGGTAGAAATCGGAGGACGAGGCTTCATTGTAACACATGGGATGGAATAAGGAAGGGGGAAGGGGGTCGATCGATAACGCGTCTTTGACGCCCCGTTCCCTGTTCTATCCCGTGCGTCTACGGCGAGAGTCTCGTCCTCCGATTTCTACCTCCGCCGGCCTCCCCCTGGTGAGGACACAGAGACGCAGACGGTGTGTGTGGCGTGTAGTGAGAGGACATGCTTGGAGGTGAAGGGGCTCCACCAGGGACACTCTCTCTTTCAGGGGGGGGGGGGGGGAGGCTGGCGGAGGTAGAAACCGGAGGACGGGGACTCATTGTAATGCACACGTGTTTGATACCACTTCCCTGTTCCACTGCATTACAACCAGCCCGTCCTCCGATTTCTACCGCCACCGGCCTCCCCTGTCGTCTACACTAGGCCCCTATAACACACAAGAGAATCACTAAGACGCTACCACCAACCACCAACCACTGCAACTGACCTGCCATCGCCGCGTCCCATTCATCTGTAGTCAACCCCAGGCCTCTAAAAGGAGCTCAATAGCTTCTAACCCGCCCCACCTGTGTCACACATTTTTTGCATGGCGATCAATGATGTTATTGAAGGAGATCAGTCACTTTCACAGGAGTTAAAAGTCCCGGGCTGATCCCTGTCATTACAGAGCATCAGTGGACCATGAAAAGACACTAAACCGCCTTTACCCCCTGGCCTCTAGACCAACTTCCCCCCCCCCCCCCCCCAACCCCAACACCCCCCATCGAACCCCCCAGAGACCCCCCCACCACACCACCCCTCCGACCCCGTCGATAGGATCACATATTTGAAAAATGAACCCCAGCCCAGCCAGTAGAGCCACATGGCCTCCCCAGTGAAACCGCACAAGACAAATAGATATAATTAGACCAGTGTCCCAGGGTTATTTTTCTTTGCTAATATTTTACAAGGCTCCTTTCTTCCCCCCCCCCCTCCCCTCTTCTCCTCTCCTCCTTTCTACCCCCCCCCCCCCCCCCCTCCACCTCTCCTCTCCTCCCCTCTCGTCTTCTCTCAGACCCCATCTGTTTTACATTACAGATTCAAACAAAGCCCCATGTCCTTGCTCTATTGTATCGGCTGGGTAGTGGGTGTGTGTGTATGTGTGGTGATGGTGGTGGGGGGGGGCGTTCGGACCGCTGTGTTATTTCGGGCCGGGGCTCAGGGGAGAGTGTTTGAGGGACAGGGGGAGCGGTGTGTGAGAGAGTGAGCGGGGGCGGAGGGCGGTGGGCGGTGGGGGTAAGGTTCAAAGGTCATCGGCGTCTAAACCATTGCCACATGCCCCTCTCCGAAACCCGTGGGCTGACTCCTATTTCCTGTCTTCAAAAGTGGCTGTGAGAGGCGGGAGGCAGCAATAACAGCAAGCGCCGGGGAGAGCCTTGTTTTCTCAGCTCCCCCCCCCACCACCACCACCACCCCCCCCCTTCCGACGGCCCATATGGGCCACAGCAACCTGCTCTTCCCGGGCCTGGTACCCCTGGGTCCTGACCACGGGGCCGTGAGATCAGACCGATCAAACCTCCAGGCCCCCGCGGGGTATTAGATAAGGCTGATATAGGACACCTGGCCTAGCTAGAAGGGGCTAGCGACACAGCCAAATACATCACAATTACCCCGACATCACCTTACAGCATCTGTTACCTGATGCTGACTTATATACCGTCCACCGACCGAACAGTCAGGGCCAGAGACGGAAGACCTCGGGGTATTAGATAAGGGCTGATATGGACACCTGGAACTCGCCGCGGGCTAATGACACAGCTAAATACCTTACCGTTACCTTCCGTCACCTTGTAGCATGTGTTACCTGACGCTAACAAGGACAGGGAGGCCTCAGAGAGAGAGAGAGAGAGAGAGAGAGAGAGAGAGAGCTGATGTGGACAACTGGCCTCGCTGCGGGCGCGTCACCCAGCCAAACACATCACAGTTGTGTTACCTCAGCTATGCGCTAGCCTGGCTCAACCTGATGTTATCTTTCTACTGCCGAGAAACACAGCCATTACACGCCTTATACCATAACATTACCTTACAACACCTTGCGCTAGCCTCTGGGCTGTCCAGATGCTAACAAAGACAGGGGCCTTCGAGACAGGGCTGGTGCGTCTACAGCGAGACCACAGGCATTCGACACGTACGGTTAGAGACAGTACCCTACCATTTGCCTGTTCGCGTTTGCTACCCGACGCTAACTCTACGCAGCTGTCCTTGGCTCTCTCTTTGTAACCTTGACATCCCCGCACAACCTCGTCCTACGCCGCTGCGCTATCATGTCATCATCCAGGGGTAACTTTGATATACGGCTTCCTGTCTCCGACGACAGCGGCGTTCACAGATCACCGTCAAGGTCAGAAGTTTGCTTGTAAACTGTCTTCAAAAGTGTGTGTAAAACTGAATCTAATACCGCCGTGTGTCTGTTTTTCCAGATGAAGGTTCGACTTTGACGTCAGACGGTATTTTTGCATCCCTCAGGTTTTTGGAAAACTTTTTTTCGTTTGTAGTATGTTGAAGGGTTATGCGGTCGTGAAGGGGAGTTGCGGGTTACGCCGGCGCATTTGAATGCGTTGTTTTGTTTCTGTGTTTGTCTCTAATAGATCTATGCCTCTGTGACCCAGGCAGAACCGGAGGGAGAGAGCTAAGGTAAGGCCCGTCTAATGGCGTCTGACATCGCCTGACTTGAAAGGAAAACAACCTTAAAAATGTATGTCTTCATAATTTTTTTCCATTCATAATGAATGTGGTGTGTGTGTGTGTGTGTGTGTGTGTGTGTGTGTGTGTGTGAGGGCACAGGTGTGCCTGAGTTGCAATTATTACAACGTGTGTTTTATTTACGATGATGTTAGAGGTGTTAAGTCTCACAGAAACAAAATGATGCAGCCGATCCACTGGTTCTGTCATCCTCCACTGTGTGTCTCTCTCTAGTCGCAGACCTGACCACAAGTGTGTGTGTATGTGTGTGTGTGTGTGTGTGTGTGTGCGCGCGCGTCTGGAGTCTGGTATTTACTAGAGACGCAGGGCCTGTATATCTGTCCGTCATCCCACTGTCTCTGTTCCAACGTCTGTCAAAGAGCCCCAGAGCTCTAAGCAGTGTTGAGGGAACTCATATAAACCCCAGCCTTTGAGGCTCCTGTTCTGGGCCGGGCTTTATCTGGGCTGACACGTTACTGAACTGTCCTTGAATAAGCCTCGGTGCCGTGACTCGACCGCAGAAGTTCGCCACTGCATTCGGAAGAAGAGCCATCCCTTACTACACAGAATACCAAACAACAACCTTTCCAGATCCACGCCAACAGGATCGTGAGGTCATCCAAGTGCGACCGAACAGTCCCGGGGGAGGGGGGACGACGACGACGACACTGGTCGGTCGCACTTTGATGACCTCACAATCCCGTTCCGATGTCTGACGTCAGAGACACCGATGTCATCGACAGAGACACTGATGTCATCGACACGAGGCCTAACAGTACCACCAGCTAGCAGAGTGTGCAGCAGAGTGCAGAGTAGACGACAGGTACATAAACATCCCCTGTCCTCTGCTCGCTCTGAAACAGATAATTTAGTCCGATCTAAAGCATATGGCGCCGTGCCACTCAACAGCAGGACCTGACAAGGGTTCAGCAGGATGCCAGAGGACCGCCGTGGTTTAATATACGGGAGACAAATTGCGTCGGGCACAGCCAGGCGTGCTGCTCCGGACCTGAAGGCCTCAGCGTGTCGGTGTGTGAGGGGGGGAACTTCCTGATGTCAATTAACTCTCAAGGCTTTTATAGACAAGAGATGGAGAGGGGTTTACTCTGCCGTTGGCAGGAGTTCCGTGTGTGTGTGCGTGTGTGTGTGTGTGTGTGTGTGTTTGTTTGTTTGTGAGTGTTTGCACTTAGTGTGCGTTTGTGTGTGTGTGTGTGTGTGTGTGTGTTTGTGAAGTTTTCGCGCTTAGTGCGCATGTGGGTTTGTTTGTGTTTGTGTGGGTGTGTGTTTTTGTGCGTGTTTGGTCTGTGTACTTTGTGTGTGTGCGTGTGTGTGTGTGTGTGTGTGTGTGTGTGTGTTGACCTGTCAGCCGCGTGTTGATCAGTGCACCACCGAGACTACCTGTGTTTAAGTATCTGGGGCAGCTATCCCTGTGGGGGGTCGCGACGCGAGAGCGGCACAGAGGAGACGCTCGTTAGGATGTTGTGAGCTTTGTAAGAGTGTGTAAAGGAGGGAGACAACCTGCACTGACACTAGAAACAGCCTGACACACACACACACACACACACATACACACACTCACACACACACAAACAGCAAAGGCAGGTTAATAACACCAGAGCTGGGAATAACAAGGGCTGCGGTAAATAATGGTGAATTCATTTGGGCACATCTTTAAATATTCAACAATAGACGTGCTTATCCTACTTCCTTATATGTCGTCCCCTAGCTTCCCCATTCCTCCGATGACACGTTAGTTCCACAGAGGAGAAGTGGGGTTGTTGTGATACTGGGTGAGAAAAGTTCTACAAAGACAGTTTGTTCTCTACAAAAGACAGTTTGTTCTCCGTTGACCCAAGGCCTTGAGCTAAACAATGGGAAGGTCACTATGGACTGATACCTGCCCTACATAGGGCACTACAGTACAGTACATAGTGGATATGGAGGCTTTCACACTGTGTCTAACCTTAACCCAGTTGAAAAGGTGATAAACACACTCCTCTGAAGTTAAAATACCCCCCCCCACCACCCCATCCTCCCCTTCCCAACCCCCACCGTTGGATTGCTAGCTTTTTCTCTGTGGCGTAGCTGGTTTCCATCGGGTATTTCGGAAGGCGGTGTGATGGCCAATCAGAGGTCACTGGTTCGAGACTGGTGTGAGCCACTCAACAGTCCTGGTTTCGCAGACAAGGCCCTAAGCCTAGTCCTGGACTAAGAACCACACTTTCAATGTAAAATCTCCATTGGCTTTTTTTAGTCTAGGATCAGGCTTAGGCCTGCCTTTGAAACCGGACCTCGGGAGCGCAAGGACAGTCTGCAACTCCGTATGACATTATTCATATTCCGAGATGCATCATAAACGTGGTTAATATGACAGCTATAATATAGTGACGCCAGAATGAGTCTGAACCGTGGGCTGCTGCGAGCTTCTCACTGCTGTGCTTAAATTGCACCTGTTTTTCTGTGCGCAGCAACAGTAAAAAAAATGAAATGTCATATAAAAACGTGACAGGATGCTAATATAAAGCTCCCAGAGGGGCGACTGAAACAGTTCGTGTTGATTTTGTAACGGCAGACAACCCGGCGCACCTCCTTCCCCGACCACGGAAAACACACAGTCGACATTCAGGCTGGGAAACAGTTTTAAAAGGCTTTTAGGGTGACACCGTCTCACACTCCGAATTAGCTAAGGTGCAATAACACACACACACACACACAGACACACACAGAGACAGACACAGACAGACACAGGCATACAGACAGAGACAAACATAGGCACAGACACACGCACACAGACACACACAGAGACAGACACAGACACAGACAGAGACACAGACAGACACAGACAGACACAGGCATACAGACAGACACAGACACACACACACAGACACACGCACACAGACACACACACACGCACAGACACACACAGAGACAGACACAGACAGACACAGGCATACAGACAGAAACAAACACAGACACAGACACACGCACACAGACACAGACACAGACACAGACACAGACACACGCACACAGACAGACACAGACAGACACAGACAGACACAGGCATACAGACAGACACAGACACACACAGAGACAGACACAGACACACGCACACAGACACAGACACAGACACAGACACAGACAGAGACACAGACAGACACAGACAGACACAGGCATACAGACAGACACAGACACACGCACACAGACACACGCACACAGACACAGACACAGACAGAGACACGGACAGAGACACAGACAGACACAGACAGACACAGGCATACAGACAGACACAGACACACAGACACACACACACACACAGACACACACAGAGACAGACACAGACAGACACAGGCATACAGACACAGACACAGACAGACACACGCACACAGACACAGACACAGACACAGACAGACACACAGACACAGACACAGACACAGACAGACACACAGACACAGACACAGACACAGACACAGACAGAGACACAGACAGACACAGACAGACACAGGCATACAGACAGACACAGACACACGCACACAGACACAGACACAGACACAGACACAGACAGACACACTGTGAGGAATAGGAACAAAAGATTGTAATTGAAATGTAGTATTAGACTTGTTTTTCTTAGGTACTGCTTCAACTGGCAGCATTACAGCATAGTGCCTCCACAAAAGTATAATAAATGAATACATTCATAAACCTACAGCAAACAATAAGTCTGACCATGTCCAAGGTCCAGTCCTAAAGAAAAGGGTCCCAGCCTGACCAGGTCCAAGACCCCCAGTCCTAGAGGATAGACCCCAGTCTTAGAGAGGCCCCAGTATTAGAGGTTAGACTCCAGTCTTAGAGGATAGACCCCAGTCTTAGAGAGGCCCCAGTATTAGAGGTTAGACTCCAGTCTTAGAGGATAGACCCCAGTCCTAGAGGATAGACCCCAGTCTTAGAGGATAGACCCCAGTCTTAGAGAGGCCCCAGTCTTAGAGGATAGACCCCAGTCTTAGAGGATAGACCCCAGTCTTAGAGAGGCCCCAGTCTTAGAGGATAGACCCCAGTCTTAGAGGATAGACCCCAGTCTTAGAGAGGCCACAGTCTTAGAGGTTAGACCCCAGTCTTAGAGGATAGACCCCAGTCTTAGAGAGGCCCCAGTCTTAGAGGTTAGACCCCAGTCTTAGAGGATAGACCCCAGTCTTAGAGAGGCCACAGTCTTAGAGGTTAGACCCCAGTCTTAGAGGATAGACCCCAGTCTTAGAGAGGCCCCAGTCTTAGAGGATAGACCCCAGTCTTAGAGAGGCCCCAGTCTTAGAGGATAGACCCCAGTCTTAGAGGATAGACCCCAGTCTTAGAGAGGCCCCAGTCTTAGAGAGGCCACAGTCTTAGAGGATAGACCCCAGTCTTAGAGGATAGACCCCAGTCTTAGAGAGGCCACAGTCTTAGAGGTTAGACCCCAGTCTTAGAGGATAGACCCCAGTCTTAGAGAGGCCCCAGTCTTAGAGGATAGACCCCAGTCTTAGAGAGGCCCCAGTCTTAGAGAGGCCACAGTCTTAGAGGATAGACCCCAGTCTTAGAGGTTAGACCCCAGTCTTAGAGAGGCCACAGTCTTAGAGGTTAGACCCCAGTCTTAGAGGATAGACCCCAGTCTTAGAGAGGCCCCAGTCTTAGAGGATAGACCCCAGTCTTAGAGAGGCCCCAGTCTTAGAGAGGCCACAGTCTTAGAGGATAGACCCCAGTCTTAGAGGTTAGACCCCAGTATTAGAGAGGCCCCAGTCCTAGAGGATAGACCCCAGTCCTAGAGGAGAGACCCCAGCCTGACCATGTCCAAGCCCCCTGCCCCCGCCCCTTCCCAAGCCCTAGATGCGAGGCCTCTGTTCTATTAGGATCCAGTTCAGGATGAACCTGCGACCAGCTAGAGAGATACCACGGTGCATTTGGCGCCTCGCCAGAGCGACATGAAAGGGAGGCAGATGTTTCGTTTTGAAGCCGGCGTTTTAATACATTATTTATTTCACAAGTAATCCTTGGGTGAATATGGAGAATACATCTCTTTCTTCCCTCCCTCTCTTCCCTCCCTCTCTTTTCATAACCACATAAATATCTGTTTAACCGGGCGTCATGATGCTCCGCACGTTCTCTCCCCCCACCTGCCCCCCCCCCCCTCCCCCTCCTCCCCCCACACCACAGCCCCCCTCATCAAGCAGCTCGCAGACACAAAGGGCCACGTTAAGGCATGCAGGAGCTCTCAGGGGTTGTGGTGTGTGTGTGTGTGTGTGTATATATGTATGTGTGTGTCTGCCTGCAAAGGTGTGTGTGTGTGTGTGTGTCTGCGTCTGCTATGCACGCCTGTGTGTGTATGTACTTGTGTGTGTGTGTGTGTGTGTGTGTGTATGTGTGTGTGTGTGTGTGTATGTGTGTGTGTGTGTGTGTATGTATGTGTGTGTATGTGTGTAGGGTGAGAGAGAGAGAGAGAGAGAGAAGGGTTACTTTGACAGAGCCAAAGTCAAACTCTAACGTGAGTACACCGAGGCATCTGAAGGTGGACCGGGCAGACGCCACGCTCTCTCACTCTAATTACGCTTTCCACCCGGCCCGTTCCCATGGCGAGGGTCGGCATGACGCGGGAGGATAAATATACGCATAAGTACATAACAGGTAGGATAGCACAGGAGGTGGAGGTGGCTTATTTTCAGGTTGACCTCTGCGTCCCAGGGCTCCATCCTAAAAAGTACAGTGTTGGTGTTTGTGTTTGTGTGTGTGTGTGTGTGTGTGTGTGTGTGTGTGTGTGTGTGCGTGTGTGTACAGTATGTATGTGTGTTTGTGTCTCTATATCTGTGTGTGTCTGTGTGTGTGTGTACAGTATGTATGTGTGTTTGTGTCTCTATATCTGTGTGTGTGTGAGTGTGTGTATGTGTGTTTGTGTCTCTATCTCTGTGTGTGTGTGTGTGTGTGTGTACAGTATGTATGTGTGTGTGTGTGTGTGTGTGTGTGTGTGTGTGTGTGAGTGTGTGTCTGTGCGCTCCTCTAATGGGGCTGGTGAAGGGCTGCCACTGATCACCTCTCCCATCTTCCCCCGGGGGTCTCTCACCAGCCTCTCCATCAGCCTGAAGGTCGGGCACGGCCCCCCCCCTCTCCCCCCGACCCCTCCCCCTCCCCCACCTCACCCTCACCCATCCAACACAACCACATAACCCCCCGCCACATACCCCCTGTCCACAGCCCCTCTAACCCACCCCCTCCAACCTCCCCTACCGCCACAACCACCACCCGACCCGCTCACCCCCTGCCACGCTCCACCCCCCTCCCGCCCCCCCTGCCCACCCCTCTCCTTCCCCTGTCCTCCCCAGCTTCCCCTAGGTGGCAGGGCGTGATGAATGGGACACCATTACTCTTCTCCTTCGTTGGCCTGGTTTAGCCGCTGCCCTCTCCATCTCCCAAAAACAAGGCCGTCACAACATCAACCCCGACCGGCAGCACTCTCTGCCCCCCCCCCCTCCTCCCTGCTCTCCCCCTCTCCTCTCACCCTGCCCTCCCTCTGCTCCCTCTCTCTCTCCCAGACCTACTTTGTTCTCAGTGAACCTGGGATAAAGGCA
>NC_137690.1:7504380-7506880 GCF_963989245.1 Nansenia antarctica
GGGAGGAGGAGGGTGGGCTGTGGGGTGTGTGTGTGGGGCAGGGGAGGGGGGGGGGGGGGGTATGCTGAGAGAGGGGGGCTGTTCTGTATTCCTGAGCACACACACCCAGTCCGCCAATCAGAATGAGGATAGCTCTAGACAGGGAGATGGGTAAAACGGTAAATGGTAAATAGTAGCCTTGGCCTTATTCCAAAGTTCTTCACAATGGCCTCTCATTCACCCATTCACACACACACACATTCACACACACATTCACACACCGATGGCGGCAGGCAAGCTACCCTGCAAGGCGCCGGCCCCTCACTGGGAGCAATTTGGGGTTCGGTGTCTTGCCCGAGGACACCTCAACACGTGGCCAGCCGATCGAACCGCCGAACCGCCGAACCGCCGACCTCGCGATCGTTAAGACGCCGGCTCTACCTCCTGAGCCACAGCCGCCCCGGGAGATAGTCTAGGGTGGTTCTGTACCGTTTATGGCGGATGCCGTGGGTTCACCTTGACCTCCTCCATTACGACGGGTTGACCAGGAAAGGCCGGGGGAGGTAGAAACCGGAGGGGGGCGGCAGGGAGAGGAATGAGGGATGAGACCCTCGGTGTTGACATGGTGGGTTCAGTCGGACGCCGTTAGTCAAAACAACAACAACGACCGCTGGAGTCTGGTGGGACCGGATAGGACTCGGCTCCATTCCACTGTTTGTGTTATTGTTTCATACTGTATGGAAAAGAGAGGGCCAGTGTGTGTGTGTGCGTGTCTTTGTGTGTGTGTGTGTGTGTGTGTGTGCGTGTGTGTGTGTGTGTGTGTGTGTGTGTGAGGCTGGCGCCTGGCTGGGGAACACAAGAGTGTCACAGAGTCATCGTGGGCAGAGGAAGCTCTGAGGCTCTGGGCCAAACACACACACACACACACGGCCACACACACAAACGCGCTTACACTCACACACACACACGCACGCACACAAACCCAGCCACACAAACACGCACACGCACGCACACAAACCCGGCCACACAAACGCGCTTACACACACACACACACACACACACACGCCCTACTTACAAACAATACAGAACCCACACAACCAGAGAGAGAGAGAGAGAGAGAGAGAGAGAGAGAGAGAGAGAGAGAGAGAGAGAGAGAGAGAGAGAGAGAGAGCAGAGACAGAACAACAAGGCGTACCGCTGTGGTTGTGGAACAGAGCGGGGAGCAGCCCAGACAGAAACACTGTGTCGCCTCGCTGACATTGTTAGGAGAGACGGGGTACAAAGGTTCACGGGGATGAGGAGAGGGGGATGAGGAGAGGGGGATGAAGAGAGAGGGGTGAAGGGGAGGGGGTGGGGGTGGGGGTGGGGGGGGGGATGCTGGTACGCTGCCGTGGCATTCCCGACGCTCCCGTCCCCCGCTCCTAACCCTGCGCCTCACCCCTCCTCACCCGCCCGCCCGCCCGCCTGTCTGTCTGCCGGTGGAGAGGAGCAGAGAGGAGCAGAGAGAGGAGCAGAGAGAGGAGGAGAGGAGCAGAGAGGAGTAGAGAGAGGAGCAGAGAGGAGTAGAGAGAGGCGGAGAGAGAGGAGGAGAGGAGCATAGAGGAGGAGAGAGAGGAGGAGAGGAGGAGAGAGGAGCAGAGAGGAAGAGAGAGGAGCAGAGAGGAGGAGAGAGGAGGAGAGAGGAGCAGAGAGGAGGAGAGAGGAGGAGAGAGGAGCAGAGAGGAGGAGAGAGGAGCAGAGAGAGGAGGAGAGAGGAGGAGAGAGGAGCAGAGAGAGGAGGAGAGAGGAGGAGAGAGGAGGAGAGAGGAGCAGAGAGGAGGAGAGAGGAGGAGAGAGGAGGAGAGAGGAGCAGAGAGGCGGAGAGAGGAGCAGAGAGGAGGAGAGAGGAGGAGAGAGAGGAGCAGAGAGGAGCAGAGAGGCGGATAGAGGAGGAGAGAGGAGCAGAGAGGAGGAGAGAGGAGGAGAGAGGAGGAGAGAGAGGAGCAGAGAGAGGAGGAGAGGAGCAGAGAGAGGAGCAGGGAGAGGAGCAGAGAGAGGAGCAGAGAGAGGAGCAGAGAGAAGAGCAGAGAGAGGAGGAGCAGAGAGGAGGAGAGGAGCAGAGAGAGGAGGAGAGAGAGGAGCAGAGAGGAGGAGAGAGAGGAGCAGAGAGAGGAGCAGAGAGAGGAGCAGAGAGAGGAGCAGGGAGAGGAGCAGAGAGAGGAGCAGGGAGAGGAGCAGAGAGAAGAGCAGAGAGAGGAGGAGCAGAGAGGAGGAGAGGAGCAGAGAGAGGAGCAGAGAGAGGAGCAGAGAGAGGAGCAGAGAGGAGCAGAGAGGAGCAGAGAGAGGAGCAGGGAGAGGAGCAGAGAGAGGAGCAGAGAGAGGAGCAGAGAGAGGAGCAGAGAGGAGCAGAGAGGAGCAGAGAGAGGAGCAGAGAGAGGAGGAGAGAGAGGAGCAGAGAGAGGAGGAGAGAGGAGGAGAGAGGAGCAGAGAGGAGGAGAGAGGAGGAGAGAGGAGCAGAGAGGAGCAGAGAGAGGAGCAGAGA
>NC_137690.1:7511880-7513032 GCF_963989245.1 Nansenia antarctica
GGAGAGGGGAGGAGGGAGAGGGGAGGAGGGAGAGGAGAGGAGAGGAGGGAGAGGGGAGGAGGGAGAGGAGAGGAGGGAGAGGGGAGGAGAGGGGAGGAGGGAGAGTAGAGGAGGGAGAGGGGAGGAGAAGGGAGGGGGAGGAGGGCCGGGAGGAGGAAGTCTCAAACACAGAGATGCTAACCACTTCCCCCCCGCTCCACCAGGCAGCCACAGAATGGGAAACACTGTCTAAAAACAAACAGGGACAGGGCTCTGGGGGACCCCTGTGTGTGTGTGTGTGGGGGGGGGTGTTCGTGTGTGTGTGTGTGTTCGTGTGTGTGTGTGTATTCGTGTGTGCGTGTGTGCCTGTGAGCGTGTGTGTGTGTGTGTCTGTGTGTGCATGGGTTCGTGTGTTTTGTGTGTCTGTGTGTGCATGTGTTCATGTGTGCGTGATTGTGTGTGAGTGTGTGTGTGTGTGTGTTTGTGCGTAAGACAAAGTGTATACGTGTGCGTGTGTGCCTGTGAGTGTGTGTGTGTGTGTGTGTGAGTGTGTGTGTGTGTGTGTTCTTGTGTGTGTGTGTGTGTGTGTGTGTTCGTGTGTATGTGTGTGAGCGTGTACATGTGTATGTGCGTAACACAAAGTGTATGCGTGCTTACTTGTATGTATATACTTGCATGTGTACCAGCTGCGTACACCGTCCGCGGTATGCATCACAAGGGGGATGATTTCATATCTTACCAACATTCACATCCCTTGAAAACATCCTACCACACATCCCTCCTGTCATCCTCCTCTCAGTCTTTCTCTCCCTCCCTCCCTCTCTCTCTCTCTCTCTCCTGGCCCTCTGTGACCACAGCGCACGTCTGTCTGTCTGCCTGCCTGCCTGTCGATCTGTCGATCTGTCTGTCTGTCTGTCTGTCTGTCTGGGGTTCTGTCAGTCAGTCAGTCTGCCTGTCTGTCTGTCTGTCTGCCTGTCTGCCTGTCTGCCTGTCTGCCTGTCTGCCTGTCTGCCTGCCTGCCTGCCTGCCTGTCTGCCTGCCTGCCTGTCTGTCTGTCTGTCTGTCTGTCTGCCCAGTGGGAGGATGGCACCTCAGTACAGCTGGAGAACGCAGGGTGATAAACTCTTAGAACCATATTAGCCCCTTACAGAATCACCGCCTCATATGTCACTG
>NC_137690.1:7530732-7538232 GCF_963989245.1 Nansenia antarctica
GGAGATAGTTAGACAGAGAGAAAGAGATGAAGGTGAGAGGGAAAGAGAGAGATGAGGAGGAGAGATGGAGGAGGAGGAGAGAGGGAGAGAGGGAGTTAGTTAGAGAGAGAGAAAGAGATGAAGGTGAGAGGGAGAGGGAGATGGTGAGAGAGAGAGAGAGAGAAAGAGAGAGATGAGGAGGAGAGAGAGAGAGCGAGAGCGAGAGAGAGAGATGGAGGAGGAGGAGAGAGGGAGAGGGAGATAGAGAGAGAGAAAGAGATGAAGGTGAGAGGGAGAGGGAGATGGTGAGAAAGAGAGAGATGAGGAGGAGAGAGAGAGAGAGACAGAGCAAGTGAAATAAAGCGCTTGCACGCGTGAGAGAGCAAAGACACACAGAGAAGACAGAGAGAGAGAGAGAGAGAGAGAGAGAGAGAGAGAGAGAGAGAAAAATAGACAATAATAAGAGATAGTGATGTATAAGTGAGAGATCTGTACGTGTGTTCGCATATCTCAGAGCGGTGTCTGAGTGTCTAACGTACCAGGAACGCACAGATGCTCCTCTGGGGCGAGTCCCACTCGAAGCAGCTGTTGACGTAGCAACCGACGTTGATCAGGAAGATGATGCAGCGCCTCACTCTGTTGAAGTTCTGCAGCAGCAACTAGGGGGTGACGTAGGCAGTTATAAGCGTGACATAGACAACAGTTATAACAACATTACATTAACATTGTATTGTAATGTTAGAACAACTCGTCACGATTCACTCCGTTGGAAGTTCTGCAGTAGCAACTAGGGGTGACATAGGCAGTTATAAGCGTGACATAGACAACAGTTATAACAACATTACATAAACATTGTATCGTAATGTTAGAACAACTCGTCACGATTCACTCCGTTGGAAGTTCTGCAGCAGCAACTAGGGGTGAGTGACATAGGCAGTTCTAAACATGACAGACAACAGTTATAACAACATTACATAAACATTGTATCGTAATGTTAGAACAACTTGTCACGATTCACTCCGTTGGAAGTTCTGCAGCAGCAACTAGGGGTGAGTGACATAGGCAGTTCTAAACATGACAGACAACAGTTCTAACAACTCATCATGTTGTCCTAGGAAAACAGCTGTGGTAGTGTTGTGCAGAACTTTGAAAGGGAGCCAAAACTATGTTTTCTTTCAGTTTTTTTTCCCTCATTCCCCATTCCATGCATTAAAATGAGCCCTTCCTCCGATTTCTACCTCCACCAGCCTCCCCTGGTGTGAAGTGAAGTAACACAGTGAATCATGGCCCAAGGTTCTTCCACCCCGAGGACTGCAGGCATCTGGCCAGAGAGGTGGTTTGGTATAGCATGGCGCTAACAACGCTTAGGTTGGGGGTTTGATTCCCGCTGGGACCACTATACTATACTGAAAAATGTATGCAACTCACTGCGATGTAAGTCGCTTTGGATAAAAGCGTCAGCTAAATGGCGTATGACAGAAGCACAGCAACCACATCTCTGTGTTCCTCAATCAGGGAACACCATAAACCCCTTGGAATCTAGCCGGGGAAACCCGACCCGACCAAATCTCCCTGTCCCGCAGAGGTTTCTGCTCTGTACGATCCCAGCAGATGTGTGTGTATATGTGTGTGTGTGTGTGAGAGAGTTTTTTTAATTGTTTTTTATTATTATTATCCATTTATTTATTTATTTTATTCTTAAGCCCGGTCTTTAAGACGAATCTGGAGGGAGTTCAGAGGGAGACAAGAGCTGTTTTAGACCAGACCGAGAAACAAAAAAGCGAAAAAGCACAACAGAGCTTAATTCATAATTGAGAAAGAGAGAGAGAGAGTTGTTAGTGGTGAACTGAGAATGACTGTGCTGGTACGGTGTCCTGGCAGGGACATCCTCCCCCCTGAGGACAACAACAACTCTGAGTCACCCGCGTCCCAACATGGTCGTCTGACGGTCACGCTTTGATCTGCCTCCATTCAGCAGGACCGCGGATACCCACGGTACTGTCTCTCTACTGTACTCCCCCTCCTGCACTCCCCCTCCTGCACTCCCCCTCCTGTACTCCCCCTCCTGCACTCCCCCTCCTGCACTCCCCCTCCTGTACTCCCCCTCCTGCACTCCCCCTCCTGTACTCCCCCTCCTGGGGTCAGCCCGTTGTTCAGAACAGACCCGAGTCAGCGGTGAAAACTCTCATTTTACAAAGTGTCCTTATTCTAATGTAATGGCGCGTGTTTGACAGCTATTTTGAGGCTTTTTGTGTGTGTGTGTGTTGTGTGTGTGTGTGTCCATGCAGCAGGCCACAGCGGGGGGGGGGAACAGTCCCACACAAAAGAGCCCTCACAGGGCAATCTCTCCAAAGCAACGGATGACATCATCATTCAGGGACGTTGACACGGGGCATCTCTATGAGTCAGAGGTGAAATATAGATGAAAAAAAAAAAGAGAGGGAGCGCGGGAGGGAGGGAGGGTTGGGAGGGAGGGAGGGAGGATAGAAGGATGGGAGGATCAACCCATCAACCCGGCACACAGGGGAAAAAGTGCAGAGTGGGCATCTTTTGGCACTGAGAGAAGAGAGTGAGAGGGAGAAGGGAGAGGTTGAGGGGTGTGTGGGTGTGTGTGTGTGTGTGTGTGTGTGTGTGTGTGTGAGGGGGGTTTGACAAGGGAGAAGAGGGAGGGGGGGGGGTTGACAAAAGGGTGTGGGAGCAGTGACTGCTCAGCCCAAACGGCGTTTATGTGACACGTCTGATGCGGGGCTAGCCCCCGCGATTCAGCCCTTTGTGGGGCCGCCACATTGAGCCATGTGACAATGAAGTGCAAAGCAGCAGTGGCACAGAGGGCCAACTAAGGATGGCCAATCTACTTATGCACCCCCACAGCTGACAGCTTGACATTTCTATTCACTACTCAGAGTGGAGGAGAGAGGAGGGGAGGAGGAGGAGGAGGAGGAGGGGAGGGAGAGGGAGAGGGGAGAGGGAGCGGGAAAAGGGAGGGAACGTTTTTTCTTTTTTTTCTTCTTCTATTTTTCTCCCCCCCTTCTTCTTCTTCTTCTTCTTCTTCTTCTTCTTCTTCGCTCCTCTTTTGCCCGCCCCTTGTTTGTTGTTGTGATGTTACAACGATGCCACTCCAGACCTGTCGGGTGGGTTTTTGTTCACCTATCTAAGTAGAATGGAGGACGGTGGCGGCTATGGAGATAAGTGGTGGAGAGAGAGAGAGAGAGAGAGAGAGAGAGAGAGAGAGAGAGAGAGAGAGAGAGAGAGAGAGAGAGAGAGAGAGAGAGAGAGAGAGAGAGAGAGAGAGAGAGAGAGAGAGAGAGAGAGAGAGAGAGAGAGAGAGAGAGAACGGTGGAGAGAGAGAGGGATGGTGGAGGAGTGGTGGTGGTGGTGTTGTTGTTGTGGTCGTACCTGTTTAGACACTCGGGGCTCCTCCTCGATGTACTTCTGCTCTATCGGGACCAGGGTACCCAGGCCCGCCTTCACCTGGGGGGCGGGGGGGGTGAACACACACACACAATAAGAACACACACAACCACTAGTGGGATATTATCACATGACATTTACATGTTTTGGCATTTAGCAGACGCCTTTATCCAAAGTGACTTACAACAGATACATTTGTCTACGTAAGTGAATCATCTATCCATCAGTCATCATAAGAAAAAGTCATCTATGCTAGAACCAGGGGCCTAAAAGAAGGAAGGATGGCTTTTTTGTAGTATAGTATAGTATAGTATAGTATAGTAGAGAAACTGTACAGGGGGGGTAGTGGGGATGAGGAGGTCTTTAGGAGGGACAGTCATGATGTAGCTTGGAGAGATAGGCCTTCAGTCTATGGCAGAACGATCGGTGACACTATACGGTTTCTATCAATTCTGACCTAGCGAAGATGATACTTCTATTGGCACTGGAACATTCCGCCCACAATGTGTTATGGATGTCAGACCGGTTTTTGGGGACTGTTTTCCATAAATAGACGAATGTATCCTTGATGAATGATGTTGATGTGTGTAAAGGCAGTGTATATATAGTGTGTACAGTAGTGTACGTACGTCTTGTGTCAAGGGCTAGCGAGAGGCTAACGAGAGGCTAGCGCTCTCCCTCACACACACACACACACACACCTAAGATGGCCGCCGGGACACACACGGTGACAACCAATCGGCGAACAAAGGCAGCTGAGTGGGAGTCTTCAATAATTAAAACCAAAACGAGGACGGGGGGACAAGAGATGAGGAGGGACGAAGGGGGGGGGCGGGGAGGTGGGGGGCTGGGACACACGCACACGCACACGCACACACACACATGCACACACACACACACACACACAAACAGAATAAAGACGACAGAGCTAGAGGAAAAAGAAAGAGAGGGAGGAGGGGGCAAAATAGGAGAGAGAGAAAAAGGGGGGGAGGAGGAGGAGGAGTATAAAAAAAAAAACACACACACAAAAAAAACAGAGAGAGAGAGACTTACAGCATTAAAAATCACGTCTATTTCGAGAAAGATGACCCCTTTTGTTGGCCCTGTCAGCTCCTTGCTTTTCAAGACGTAGGCTTTCCGTTGGCCGTTGTGAATCTGTGGGAGAGAGGGACATGACAGGCGTCTGTCTGCTGGTACCCTGCTGAATACACTCCCTGGGTCACCTCTGATCCCCAGCCGCTGCTACTGACAGAGAACCCAAAACAACTGTGGCAACTCTGACAAGTACCTGTTCATTACCAGCGCCGCGCTCTCTGTCAGACACATATTAACTATCCTGGGGAATCAGACCGCCAGGGTATATTAGAAGGCTTTTTTTTTCTTCTCTTTTCTTTTTTATATTCCTTTACTTTCTTTTTACTGTCGCTTCGTCTCCCCCCCCCCCCCCTTTTGCTTGTTCTCGTTCTCTCTCTCTCTCTCTTTTTCTTTCTCTCTCTCTCTCTTTCACTCTTTTCTCTCTCTCTCTCTCTGGTTCACTCTCACCTCCCTCTTCTTCTCTTTCACTCGTTCCCCCTCTCTCTCTCTCTCTCTCTCTCTCTCTCTCGTCTTTGTGAAATAATAACAGTCTCATCCACAGTTGCAAAAAATAACTTGTTTATATAATATATATATACTGTATATATCCTCTTTTTCTCTGTCTATTTTCTCCTGAGGCAAGGAGAGAGCAGAGCCTTCCAAGCAGGAGGAGGACTCACGTGTAGCAGAGGAATGGCTACTTTGCCCAGGAAGTCAGCACTCCTGTCTCTGTCCTCGTCGTAAACGGTGACCTCCAGGACTGAATGGATGTCCTTCACGTTACTGTTCCCAGCAGAGAGACACGAAGCAAGAAACACGCAGTAACAGTTTAAGCCGTACATTTCACACATATGAAACTGTATTTCATGACACACAATGAAACTTGAACCTTGGCATAGTGGACCTTTGTGTTCAGGGAGAGGGGAGCGGACTGGCGTAGATGAAATGTCATTTTTGAAAAGTAGGCTATAGAGAGGAGGTGGCTGATGAAAAGAAAGGAGGATGGAAGAGATGCGCCGCTCGAAGGACAACTCATTTATGCTACTCTCTGAGGGAATTCAGAAAGTGTACGGTATACCACGGCACAGGAGAGGGAAATAAATATCATGTAAAAGGAGGTATAAAAACCAATTTACCAATTTAACCAGTTTTTTTTTTTAAATGACAAAAGAAAGAATGTCAATCAGAAATATGTTCATAGGTGGAAATAGATGAAAGGATGACAAGTCCAACTCAATGGAAAATGTCAATGGGAATGGTGTTTTAATTTCTATTCATAATATAGGTTTATAAATAAAAAATAATATTCAGTAATACGGTGAAATAAATATATATTTGACTGCATAAGAGCATTTCTTGAGCACTTCCATTTGAGCTGAATGCAGTGTTGGTATGTGGTAATAGTGACTACATTATTCAATCAATATTTATACCTCCATTTATAATATTGAAATTGAAGAAATATTTAAACATAAAATGCATAATGACATTTTATTTGAAATGTGTGCTCTACATTAAATGTGACAAGAAAATTATGAGACTATAAAATGTAGTCTGGATTCTCATGATCTCACAATGACACTGCACACTCTGACATACAAGAAAACAAAACAGTAATTTGGTATGGCTATCATGGTAATAATTATTAATAATACAAATAACCCTAAAAGAAAATTCTAAATGTGTAATGTTAGTAGAGGGTCAGAGTAGTGTGATTAACCAGAGAGTTTACAGTAAAAATAAATAAATAATCATTGTAATTTGTGTGTGTGTGTGTGTGTATTCTGTATAAAGTATGTGTGTGTATCTGTGTATGTGTATCTGTGTGGTGTGTGTGTGTGTTTGTATTCTGTATAAAGTATGTGTGTGTGTATCTGTGTATGTATATCTGTGTGTGTGTGTGTGTGTGTGTGTGTGATGTGTGAGCGTGTGTGTATTCTGTATAAAGTATGTGTATATCTGTGTGTGTGTGTCTTTATCTTTCCAGGGCACGGCACAGCGCAGCACTCACAAGGTGAAGACCTTGTTCCACTCGGGGTTGAGGTTCTTGTAGACCGTGTGGGTCTGCAGCCGGTCGTTACTCAGCTCCACCACACAGAAGGGGTCACTCTTGCCTGCGAGGGGTAGACAGAGAGCGAGGGAACGAGTGAACAGAAAAAGAGAACGAGAGAGGGGGACAGCGAGAGACATGCCGATAAGCCGGGAAGCCGTATTAACTTTATCATACACATCCCTCCTCCTCCTCCCCCTCTCCTTCTCTCTTTCTCCATCACTCTCTTATTTACTCTTGTCTAATCCAGGGGTCCGAGGCCCACAGAGGCGACAGGGACGATGGTGTTCTACCTGATAAAGAAGAAGAGGGGGAAACAGCCAGGAGCTGCATGGGAATTACAACACACACACACACACACACACACACACACACAAACACACACACTCCATATGACCGACGACAGCCCCAGCCTGGTACTTATCAGTGCTGTAATGATATGATACATTAATTTAACACCACAGCCATATGTAGCTTTATCAAAGGCGAGGTTACGGTATATATCAACGGCCCTGCAACAGGGATCCCACGGCTCGGGACAGCAGGGAGATAACCAAGGCTTCACTGCCCTGGGCGGAGAGGGAGGAGGACAGATAGAGGAAGGGAGAGAGAGAGAGAGAGAGAGAGAGAGAGAGAGAGAGAGAGCAGGGGGGGAGGAGAGAGAGAGGGTGAGACAGAGGACATCTGGACAGGTCTTCTCTGATAGAGCTGTGCACGGACAGAGATGTGTGGATGAAGGGATTTAGGGATGGAGGGAAGGAAGGAGGGAGGGCAGACCATGGAAGTTACCAAAGATAGGAAACGTGAGTTGAGACGAAGTGTGTGAACCTTTAATACATTCAAATGATTTCTCTTTTTTAAGGACATACCAACTAACCTGTGTGTGTGTGTGTGTGTGTGTGTGTGTTTTACTGTGCTGTACGTTCATGAACGATCTTTCCTTCATCAATATGAGGTGCATTAATGCTTTGTGATTCCAAACACTC
>NC_137690.1:7550732-7598232 GCF_963989245.1 Nansenia antarctica
GGGGGACAGTTGAACTAGGAGAAGGGAGGGGACTGAAACAGATGGGTATTTAAGAGGAGGGGGTGGGCAGGGGGACAGCCAATTACAGGTGAGGAGGTAACTAGCGCTCCTGCACCAGGAGGAGGTGTGTGAGGCAGAGAGGAGAGCAACACCAAGCCCTCCGACGTCCTCTCCTCTCCTAGTTATTAGTCTGCTGTCACTCACACTTAGAGGGAGGGAGGGAGGGAAGGGAGGGAGGAAGGGAGGGAAGGAGGAAGGGAGGGAGGGAGGAAGGGAGGGAGGGAGGGAGGGAGGAAGGGAGGGATAGATACACTCAAACACACACTTGCCTCCGTATACACTTTCAGACAGGCAAGCACTCGCACACATGAAGAAACACACATGCACGTACGCACACATACAGCAGACACTAGAATCTACTGACAGAGGAAGAGAGGACAGGAAAGGGGTTTGGATGAGGTAAGACCCAACCCCATGTATGTGTGTATGAAGACTGTGTGTGTGTGTGTGTGTGTGTGTGTGTGTGTGTGTGTATGAAGACTGTGTGTGTGTGTGTGTGTGTGTGTGTGTGGCCCACCTGCCCATGAAGTCGTCCTTCTTGCCTGCGTCCTTGTCCCAGACGGTGATGTCCACGTAGCCGCCCTTGTCCTCATACAGGTGGAAGTCAAACTGCTCTCTCCACTGGGGGTTCAGCGTCTTAGGTATCGTCTGAGGAAGGGGTACAGAGATGGGTGTGTGAGTGTGTGTGTGTGTGTATGTGTGTGAGTGTGTGTGTGTGTGTGTGTGTGTGTATTTGTGTGTGTGTGTGTCGTCTGTGTGTGTACGTGTGAGTGTGTGTGTGTGTGTGTGAATGTGTGTGTGTGTGTCTGTGTGCGCATTCGCGTGTCGTCTGTGTGTGTGTGTGTGTGTGTGTGTGTGTGTGTGTGTGTCTGTGTGAGAGTGTCTGTTTGTCTGTGTGTCTGTGTGTGTGCTAGATTGATCATCTCTAACATTATCTGTCGTTTCTGCCAACATGGTTTGCTTATGCATCTGGTAACCAGGTCCCACATGGTGGGGGGGTACCTTGCTCTTGTACTTCTGGTGGCCCAGCCTGAACTTGATGTAGGGGTCACTGAGGCCGTTGGCGTCCATAGGCTGGAGGTTGCGGCCCTCGATCAGACTGATGCTCACGATGCCCCTCCACAGCTGAGCTTTCCTGTGCAAGTCCGATAACCTCATACTCTGGTGCTGCTACAGTAGTTACACACACACACACACACACACACACACACGCACAGATGCGTGTACATACACGTACACACAGGTACACACAGGCACACACAGGCACACACGTGCGTGCACACACACACACACACACACACACACAAAACAGAAAAAGTCCTCAATAAGATCCCAGCTTCTGCAAAGTAAAAACTACTTACAACAGAGCATCCAATAGTGTGTGGTCATTCGATATGAATACAGAGTACCAAATACACACACAGTAACACATACTGTACCAAATACACACACAGTAACACATACTGTACCAAATACACAGTAACACACACTGTACCAAATACACACACACAGTAACACATACTGTACCAAATACACACACAGTAACACATACTGTACCAAATACACACACAGTAACACATACTGTACCAAATACACACACAGTAACACATACTGTACCAAATACACACACACAGTAACACACACTGTACCAAATACACACACAGTAACACACACTGTACGACAGACATGAAGGAAACACACAGAGAGGCAGGCAAAGATACAGGAATCGCAGTCAAACAGAGAACATGTCAACAGATCTGAGCTCCTGGGGAAGAGCTTTCCCAGCGTGCTGTGGACCACCGCTGAGTTTAGAGATGGAGACACTGAACTGTGGGATACAGGGGAGGCTGGCGGAGGTAGACATCGGAGGACGGGCCCATTGTAATTGCAGGGAATTACTAACCCTTATGGAACGGTAGCAGACCATGTGTGTTTGATACTGTTCCTCATTCCGTTCCATGCGTGTTCAGCCAATGGAAAGGTAGCACGGAAAATACCAGTATAGTTTCTCTAACTTCTGATTGGGTGGGCAGCCTACATCCCGCCTCCCAAGTCAGGCACAAACACACAGAGCTCTGAAGGAGACCCGTCCGCAGCACAGGGTCTCTCGGAGCATGTCGAGAGGGAGAGGTGTTGCCAGGGCCGGCCCTAGGACTTTTGCGGTCCTAAGCGAGATTTCTAACGTGCCCCCCCCCCCCCACACACACACACTTTTGTCGGGGTGTTGGAGTATTCGATTGACAGGTGTTTTCGATAGACGGTTGTTTAATCGACAGGGGGGGGGCATCAAAAATTGGCATCAATCCACACACAATACCCCATAATGACAAAGTGAAAACAAGTTTTTAGACATTCCAATTTTTTCTTTTTCTTTTTTTAAGTGCGGCCCCCTAGTGGTTGTGGCCCTAAGCGACCGCTTAGTCCTTTTATGCCTTGGGCCGGTCCTGGGTGTTAAACACTGATGGCTCAGATTAAACACACACAGAGAAAGTAAAAGGACACACACGGTCCCACTGCTCATGAACAATCACACACTCAAACGCGTAACCTGCTCTAACTCGTGTATGGATTGGAACAAATGAGTGTTCTAAAATGTTAGTTTAACTTTAGTTAACTTTTTGTTTATTATGCTTATTTTTGTCAGGGATCATGTACAAAAACAGTCATCTCAGAGAGAGGAGACGCTTTGCACCAGATTTAGCTAGTAGCGAATTTCCATCAGCAGCCCATTTGCATCAACTCAAATGTATTAGACGGAGGGAGAAGGTCAGACTGAGGAGAATTAATGATCTGTGTCGACACACAAAGTCCCACCCCCAGCAGCAGAGAGACACATTTTGCCAGGGGCAACAGGAGACCGATGTTGTAGATAGTTATGAGAGAGAGAGAGAGAGAGAGAGAGAGAGAGAGAGAGAGAGAGAGAGAGAGAGAGAGAGAGAGAGAGATAGATAGATAGACCGCTTCTCTAACCTCTGGGCTACCTACTGCCCAACTTGCCCACCTATTATTTCTACCAGCCCACCCTAATATAGCAGGCTGAAACCAGCCCTGTACTGTAACACCAGGCTGGGACACACAGGACCAGGACCAGGATCATTACTGGATCATTGAGCCTAACTACTACTGGGTATTCCAGGGTAAACAGTCAAATCAAATCCAATAAAACGTTATTTGTTACATATGCAAATACAGTTGTTGAAATAGTGAAATATTTTGGGACCACGCTCAACGACAGCAGTCAGCAACAATCAAAGATTCAATAATAAGTAGTAAAAAGTGACAAAAAGTGACAATAGTACCAGTCACATGGTGGATCTGTGTGTGTTTAACTAAACTCTCCGCCTGTGAGTGTCAAATACAGTACACACAGCCATTCAGCTGTACGGTAAATTGACAACATTACCAATTCAGATTGCTTCTTTTCCTCAGTTTAAGAGCGTTTTATCTGAGCCGTTTTCTAATCTCTTACAGGCCCGTGTTACCCTCTCTGCTGGAGTCACTCTGCTGCTGATCAAATGTGGTAAACAAAACAACACAACGAAACAAACAAGAGGTGGGCATACTTATTTGTCAAACAAACACATCTCTCCAAGTTATATCACTGTCTTGCTGGCTCACTGGGAGGCTCATTAGCATAGCTTTTGTTTCCTGTGAATTTCATTAAACTTTGAACAAACCCTCGCCGCACAAGAATAGCGCTTTGATCTGGAGGCGAGGCCTCTTCATTTCCATCCTCCAGATATTAAACAATGCGAGTGTCTCGGGTGCGTTGGTACAAGAAGAACAACCACCCATACAACAGTCAGTCCTCCCACTCTGGCTCCCACTCCTCGCGTAGGCTAGCGTACACGCTACCGTATGCCCAGGGAGGAACAGAACGGAACCGTGTCTTCGCTCCTCATCTCGCCAAATGCCTAATTGTCGAGACATCATTATTGTTTTGTTGGTACATACATTATGTTTGTTTCGCTCGTTACGTAAAAAAAACCTGTGGATGGATTTGGATTAGGAGCTAGCCTCGCCTTCTCTGCTAAATTAGACAATACAATGGGAGGAGTGTGTGTGTGTAGAATGTCTAGGGGAGCTAATACAAAAATCCCCGTGTGTTTTGAACTGTTCAACTTCTGAGAGAAAGCCGTGTAGCCCTTTGAAACAGTAGGGGGACTTTGAAAGAACTAGGAGTCATGATTCGGCTTTTTCTGAACTCGGCAGAGAAGCAGAGAGAAGTGAGAGATTTAAAAAGTACTTTGAAGTCGTAATTATCACACAGTTGTTTTTTCTGCGTTGTTTGCATGTAGCGAGCGTGTAGCGAGTCCAACACTATTCTGGCTTTTCCACTGTCTTCATTAAAGAGGAGTGAAGTGTATTTATAACTGTGCAGCCGGGCAGGAAGGCAAGCACCCAGGAGTAAGTAGTGTGCTTGGGAGGCACAGCGAGTGAGTTAGTTAGCGAGGGAAGCTAATTCCCGAGTCACAGACAGGATGCCCCAGTTTGGAGCTTCAAAGGGTTGGTTTGGTGAAGCTCCACAGCAGGAGGTCCGCCCCCGTCGAGGCTGGAGGAGGTAGAAATTGGAGGTCGGGCTCCCTTCCACACTTCTGCCTCTGCCAGCCTCCCCTGGTCCGCCCCCTCCCCCCCCCCCCCACTCAGACCAGAGACACTTTAAATATGTTTCTGTGTCTCTCTCTCTTCAGTACCTCCAACTTTTACTGCACTTAAGTGTTACTAGGCCAGCACAGTTAGAAAGAAACAGAATAAGGAATGGTATCAAATGCATATCACATACATTGTGATTGATCCTCTTTCCATGCATTACAATGAGCCTGAGCTCTCATCTGACCTCTCCCTCCATCATCTAACCCTAACCCTAACCCTGAACATAACCCTAACCCTGACCCTAACCCCTAACCTTAACCCTGACCTTAACCCCTAACCCTGACCCTGACCTTAACCCTAACCCCTGACCCTGACCCCAGCACTTCTTCATAGCCCTTCTCTCTTGTCACACCTGCTGCCAGGTCACATGACCAGGAAGCGGAAACCCAATTGGTCTATTGACAGTCACCTTTCTTGAATGACACAATGGTAGCGGTGCAACTTAACGCGACGAACACGGTACAGTTTGTGACATACTGAATAGCCATTGGCTACAAACAGACATGTGCCACATGCGTGGGCCAATGAGGAGGAGCGGAGCCTGGGCCAGCATGCCTTTCTGTTGTAACGACATCAAAGAGCGCAAACATGAGGGAGATGGGAGATAAAACAATAGGTCAGGGGTCAATCTGCCAGGGTGAACATGGGAACTCAAAAGGAGATGGACACTTGGACAGGTATGGAGGAGGTAAAGGGGTCTTAGAGGGTACCCTTTCTGTAGCTGGCTTGACACTTGAGTAGAATATAACCTTCAACACACACACGCGCACGCACACACACACACACACACACACACACACACACACACACACACACACACACACACACACTCTCTTCCTGGTCCCAGGTTCCTGTCTCCATGGCTACCAGAGAGGAGTTCAGCGACAGGCCCGCCACACGGGCCACACGGGCCCCTTTACAGTGGGAGGGGGATGCGATGATGACAGTAGAGGAACAAACTCACTTTATTTTCTCACCCGATAGCTGCAATACACTGTGCTTGCCCCCCCCCCCCCCCGCCAGGACTGGACAAGCTGCCTTCAGAGCCTTCATCTGCCCTGAGAGCCAGCAGCAGACTGTAGGTGCCCGTTTTACAAACAGATCGGATATGAAAGAAATCCGATCTAGACCACCCCCCAAATGCTACCGATCAAAATATAAATAGAGTTTGGTTGCATCCACACTGTGCAACATCATCTACCAAATGAGGCCTGTGGGCTGATTGGTAATGTTCCTTAATGTTCCCTCTTTGCATCTCAAAGCAAAGAGTGCAATCACGGGTACGGAACACGTCACGTACAGTGGAAAGACATTTGGAGAATCCAACTACAGTTGTCTGTCAGTTAGACGAGGGGCTAGCTAGTTGGTATATTGCAGCGTGCGGGAAAATAGAAGCAGGCATCGTGAGAAGGCCGGAGGAGAACTGACGGAGAACTGAAGGAGAACTTATACATGTGACGTTTGGTGACCAGGAGGTGGAGTGGACCAGGACCAGGGCCAGGGCCTGGACTCCACCCATGCACCAGGACAGTGGTGTTTGGGGGGGGGGGGGGTATAGTAGATAGTCGAGGTTCGGTGGGAGGTGCGGGGGGGAATAACATGCTGTGTATTACCTTACTGGACCGGTTCCAGCTCCTTCTCAAAAGCATGGTCTGAAAATGAGACAAAGCGGTTATACTGTAGAACGCCACGCCCCCCCCCCCCCCCCCCTTAGAGCTACTGCAAGGTGAGGCGGAGCAGAGATGGGGGTCACACACAGGGGTCACACACAGCCAAAGTAAACAACACATAAGAAGCGCTGCTACCCACAAGAGCCCATATATACTGTGCTGCACACACACACACAAGGGACAGGTATGTATGTGTGTGTGAAGTGCCACACTCAGCAACACACACATACACACACACACACACACACACACACACACACAGGGTTGTCCTGAGTGATGGTGGGTGAAGCTATGTTATTGTGCATCACAGTAAGACATCTAACCCTAACCCTCTAAGACCCCCGTGCTTTCTCCCCTGGTTTTTGGAGCCATCTGGTAGAGTGTGTTGTTTGTTTGTTAGTTCTTCATTCATTTGTTCTATAAAATACTGTTTGTCAGGCCCTGTATTTAATAAGCTAATATTGACCAGTAGGTGGCGATAGAGAGAAAGAAAAAAAACATCCCAATTGCATCAGAGTAACCTTGCGCTCTTTTCTTTTTCACAGTTTGAGTTATCCAAATGGATGCTTAACCTAAATAGCTTTTATTTGTTCTGTCAAAAGCGGATTCTCTGAACGATAGAACTAAAATGAGCAGCAAAAATTAAGACATCAGATCAAACAGAATAAAATATTTCCCCCTGGACCCTGCCTTGTTCTTTATCAAACATGCAGGGTCCAATTAAACAAACAAATAATTGAACAGAAATAATTTCGACTGTGAAAAACACTGAGCACCTCCGCCGAGACAAGCTGGCGCGTAATTAGGAGCGATACATCCAGCCCTCTTTGAACATGGAACACACTCTTTGTTTTGTTCTACGAGCATGTTCGATTGTGAGTGAGTACAGTGTGTGTGTGTGTGTGTGTGTGTGTGTGTGTGTGTGCGCATTTGTGTCTGCGTGTGTGTGTGTGTGTGTGTGTGTACGTGTGTACGTGCATGCGTGTGTGTGTGTGTGCGTGCGTGTGTGTGTCTGCGTGCTACTGTAAAAAACCTCTGAAAGTACAATTCATTTTCCACCAGTTGAGGGATGTTTACAGCTCATGGAGTTCAGCTGATGCCAGCTCTGGCTGTGGTCCACTTGGCTGGTGGAGGTAGAAATCAGAGGACAGGCTCATTGTAACGTCCTCCGATTTCTACCTCCACTAGCCTCCCCAGTTGTCTCAACGAATGAATTTAAAAGTTATTTTATTGGTTGAGCATGTGCTGAAGGGAGGTTCCACCATTTCTTACACAATGTTCTTTAAATCTATAACAGGGAGGGAACAAGTGCATTTGAGGGGGGACAGGGGGGACAGGGGCAGGGGGGGACGTATGGACCGCAGGCTAGTCCAGATCTTGTGTAGTCAACGGTGACGCATTATTGGGTTATGTCATTGGCTGAGGGGAGACGTCTCAAGCCAAATGAGATGAGAGTTAAATGTCAGAGCTGTTCCACAGCCTTCAATAAAGGGTGATTCAAGGATGGGGAACAGCTGAAACTACAATTCCCATCTGGCTCTAGTTTCAGATTATAGCTCCAACTGGTTCATTTCCTCCAATAAATGTGATTAGTCTCTCTCCGGAGTACAAACGTGACAGATTGGCAAATCGTGTATGGAACAATTATGTTCTCACAAAGAACATCCTGTCTGCTTCAGTACAATTAGGCCCAACCTTTGTAAACATTGTGAATGTTTTGTTGCTCATAAAGTCATTTAGCTGCTAAGATCACACATGGTCCAAACATTAACGACAGACTCTATTTCTTAACAGTCTGTATTCAAACTACACAACTCAAGTCATCAATGAGGAGTGTCTACAGCTAGGGGTGGAGGCAATCACCATAAAGAAAGTATGGAAGGATAACTGAGAGAGAGAAAGAGAGAGCGAGAGAGAGAGAGAGAGAGAGAGAGAGAGAGAGAGAGAGAGAGAGAGAGAGAGAGAGAGAGAGAGAGAGAGAGTGACAGAGAGGACACTTACAGCTTCCCTAAAGTCTCCTTCTTTGGGCGTCAGTGTAACCCCCAGATCTAGACTGCCCAGGTTATGGTCGGGGTACTGGGGGTCTTGAAGGTCAAGGGTCACGTCCAGGGTCCTGCAGGGGGCAGAGAGAGAACACAGTTACATGCTGACGAGGTACTTTATTCACACAGCCATATATACACACACACACACCCACACATACACACACACACTCACACATCTAAGTGTATGTAAGTGTAACCAGACATGGGGGAAAGCAACAATGTGTCCTGTATGTAGAATGAAAGATCACATGACAGGTTCCCTTAACATTCCAGCAGGCAGGAATGTTTAGAGACAGCAGCAGCACAACATAGGATGCGGTGCATTTCCCATATTATTCCACTAGAGGGCAGTGTTGTATTATCACTGGACAAGATCCACTATAGACTGAGGTGCCCAGCATGAGCAAGAGAGGCCAGATAGATAGATAGCAAGGAAAAAAAACACTGAAATAAGAAAGATGGAGTGACAGAACAAAACAGACAAGAAAGGAGAGACTGTAAGAGAGAGAGAGAGAGGGACAGAGAGAGAGAGGGAGAGAGGGTGCTCTGGAGCATGAAAAAGAGAGAGGGGGGTGGCTGGGGGGGTGAACAGGCTGCAATGAGACAGCAGATGGAGAGGGAGATTGAAGAGGTGAGGAGGAAAAAGAGACAGGAAATCAGAGAGAAGAGAGGAGAGGAGAGGGGAGGAAAGAGAGAGGAGAATGAGAATGAGATAGAATGCAAATGAGAGAGGAAAGGAGGGAGAATAGAGAGGAGGTAGGAGAGAGAAGAGGAGAGAGGAGAGGAGGGAGAAGAGAGGAGAAGATGTAGGAGGGAGAAGAGAGGAGAGGAGGGAGGAGGGAGAAGAGAGGAGAAGATGTAGGAGAGAGAAGAGAGGAGAGGAGGGAGAAGAGAGGAGAGGAGGTAGGAGAGAGGAGGGAGAAGAGAGGAGGGAGGAGAGAGGAGGGAGGAGAGAGGAGAGGATGTAGGAGGGAGAAGGGGGAAGAGAGGAGAGAGGAGGGAGGAGAGAGTAGAAGATGTAGGAGAAAGGAGGGGAGGAAGGAGGGAGGAGGGAGGAGAGAGGAGAAGATGTAGGAGAGAGGAGGGGAGGAAGGAGGGAGGAGGTAGGAGAGAGGAGAGGAGCGAGGACAGTTTCCTGTACAGACCTCTGGTGTTCCAGGGACTCCAGGTAGAGGCGGGCTGAGCCCATGAAGTCATCCTGGAGGCCAAAGTCATAATCAAACACCTGGGGACACAACAGCGCACCCACACACACGCACACACTGTTACCATAGGAACATCATACTGTAGTACCACGTCACTGACTACACACACACTAAGGCCAAAGTCATAGTGAAATGCCCGGGGACACAATAATAACAACAACAACAGCAGTCACTGTTAGCATACATCATACTGTATTACCACACCACTGACTACACACACACACAAACACACACACACACACTAACTCTACCACGCACACGCACACGCGCACACACACACACACACACACACACACACAAACACACACACACTAAGTCTACCACGCACACACACACACACACACACATACACACACACATACACACAAACACACACACACACCAACTCTACCACACACACGCACACGCGCACGCACACACACACACACACCAAGGGTTACCTTGACGTATAGCGGCTCTCTCAGGCTGTCCACCAGTAGGCTGACCCTCTCGTCCCACACCGGGTTCAGGTTCTTATTGATGGTTTTACTCCTGAACACCTCCTTCCCCGCGATCTTAAACTTCACATACGGGTCACTGGTCCCTGTGGAGGGAGACAGAACAGCCAGCGGCATGAGTCACATGACCTAGACCTTCCCACGGCGGCTGTTCCTAGCTGCCCACTGCCGTCAGGACTGCAGAGTCACTACCTATCTTCCAACGTAGATTGAAGAACCATCTCTTCAGGCTACATCTTGTCCCATGTCCCTCCTAAAAACCTCCTCATCCCCACTGTACCCTGTACAGTGTCTCTAATATAAATAATAAAATAATAATAATAATAATAATAATAAAAAACATAATAATAGCATTGTATGTTTACATTTTTGGCATTTAGCAGATGCCTTATTCCAAAGCAATGAAGAATCAATACATTTGACTAAGTAAGTGAATCATCTATCCATTAGTCATAGAAGGAAAAGTACTCTATTCTTACGCCAGGGGCCATTGGCAGTCGTCGTGCTAGAAGAAGGAAGGATTCTTTGTCATTAATTGACACAGGAGAAACAGTACAGGGGGGTAGTAGACGTCTCAGGAGAAACAGTACAGGGGGGTAGTAGACGTCTCAGGAGAAACAGTACAGGGGGGTAGTAGATGTCTCAGGAGAAACAGTACAGGGGGGTAGTAGATGTCTCAGGAGAAACAGTACAGGGGGGTAGTAGATGTCTCAGGAGAAACAGTACAGGGGGGTAGTAGATGTCTCTGGAGAAACAGTACAGGGGGGTAGTAGATGTCTCTGGAGAAACAGTACAGGGGGGTAGTAGATGTCTCAGGAGAAACAGTACAGGGGGGTAGTAGATGTCTCAGGAGAAACAGTACAGGGGGGTAGGAGATGTCTCAGGAGAAACAGTGCAGGGGGGTAGATGTCTCAAGAGGGACAGGACAGTTAAGGTGTAGCTTAAAGAGACGTGTCTTCAGTCTCTGATTCTGCAGTTCTGACAGCCGTGGGAAGCTCGTTCCCCCAGCGGGGAGCCAGTAACTGTCAACGGCCCCTTGTTTTGGCATAGATAATGTTTTGTTATGATGACTGATGGATAGATGATTCACTTACTTAGACAATGCATTTGTTGTAAGTCACTTTAGATAAAAGCGTCTGCTAAATGGCAAAAATATAAACGTAAAAGTAAAGCACAGAGATCTCTCCCTCCACCCCCCACCCCTTCTCTCTCCCTCCGCCCCCCTTCTCTCTGCCTCCACCCCTCACCCCCCCCCTCTCTCTCTTTTGCTCTCTCTGTGTATAATGTTTGAGAGGAGTGGGATCAGGTAAGGTCGAGGTAACAGCGAGAGATGCTGATTGGCCTGAACACTCGTTGCTCATCGCTCACGCTCCAGGTCATGTGACTAATGCTGAAGTCTGATTGGCTGAGACAGACCTGCTGGTCCCTGAATGTTCTGTTTGCTGGTACATGCCACAGGACTAACAACAATAATGTTTGTCAGCCAACAGCCCTCTCGTTAAACACATTGTTTCATTACATCATTGTTTTATTGGAAACATGCAAACTGCTCTTGTCAGCAAATAAGGGATAATATAGGATAATAAAGGATTTAGCAGAAGTATTTAACACTAGAACAGCCATGGGTGAGGTCATTTGACCAAGTGAGTAAATTATTATTTTTATTTTTAATTTCAGGACCCTCCTTTTATGACTTTTCCTAGATATGTGCGTTCTACCACCCAGTATCCTTACATTTTCAAAATCACATCAAGATAAGCTAGTATAAATCTATTTTGCAGTTTTTCTGTGTAAGAGGCAGGCTAATTTACAAGACGCGCCAACTAGTGGTCGTTGTGTGTAAGTAGCAGCATCCCATTCTAAAGACTATGGTCATTTGACCCCCGAGGCGGCGCTAAGAGTAGGTGAAATGGGCACGGCTGTTGGCGACCTATGGGTAAAAATATGTATTACAGATTGAGGATTTTTTACATAATTAACATATTTCATGTCTTTCTACCAACATATTTTAGTAGGAGATGGCAATTAGAGCGTATTAAGGCCTACATGTCTTAATAACCAGGGCTCCCTTTAAACACACAGCGTTCAGACAATCACTTGCTGGTGCAATATCTAATAGTGGCCAGGAGATGGAGCTGTTGATCTAGAGTTATCTATCTGGCAGTCCCTGGTGGTTCTGACTGACCATCCTACCTGGCCAACCGACTAGAATACAGACACACTCTGTCGCACACAAGCCATCTAATACACACACACACACCCTATACACATGCACGCACAGGCACAGGCACAGGCACACCCACACCCACACCCACACCCACACACACACACACACACACACACACACACACACACACACACACACACACACACACACACACACACACACACACACACACACACACGTCACACTCAAAGGCCTTTTCTCCGGCGTCACCCCTAGAGGCCAAAGTAATTGAAAAATAGATTTATTCTAGACCACATTTTCCATTGAAAAACGATCATAGATCCAATTCCCCAACCACAGCCCACTTTTATCCTGCTAGCCTATTCTTCACTGATATTATCCTGAGATGAAAGCCATCCAAGATGAAAAACATCAAAGACTGGATAGGAGGTGTATCACTATTACTACTACTGTCTTCCTCTCAATTAGACCAATAGATTCAGACAGGTCACTTCATCTTAATCAGTGATTAATAAACACAGAGACAAATAAAATGCAGACAAACAGAGGAGTTTAGCCTTGCTAAATGCCACAACTGTTGGAGTCAAAGCTTTGTTTGTGGAGGAGATCATCAAGCTGATATTATCTTACCAGTCCGCTCACGTTCTGTAGTTTGTGTACCGATAGTGGCCTGTAGGGGCGCTATACCAGCTACTGCATGTTGAATGTACAACGAGACCAATAAAGTTCAGCTTTGTGAATGGCGACCAAGTGTGTGTGTGCACATTGATACAGTTTGTAGAAACCTGTGCGGACCCGATACACATACGCTAGGCTCCAGGGGAGGCTGGTGGAGGTAGAAATCGGAGGACAGGCTCAGTGTGATGCATGGAACGGAATGAGGAATGGTATCAATCAAATGTATCAAACGTATCAAACGCATACCATTCCTTATTCCGTTCCATGCATTACAATGAGCTCGTCCTCCGATATCTACCTCCACCAGCCTCCCCTGCTAGACTCACATCTGAGGACCTGTACGCCCCTGTGAAGTACTACTGGAATTTAACAGTAGTACGTCCATCACTGACCTAGCAACTGATGCCGATATTGTTGAGTATGCGGATTAAGCTGCATCCTAACTCCCAAACTGAACATGAACATTACACCACCCTCCACCCACCCTCCACCCACGCTACTCCCACCCCCCGCCTCCCCTCACTGACACTGCAGAAGTAGGCAGAGATGGAGGCCTGGGCTTGGCAGGCTCTTGCACACACTCACCCACCCACACAAACAAACTCATATATTATACAAATGTAAACACAACACACACACGCCATTAGCAGATTAGCTAAATGAAGCATAAATGACTGCCATTTTCTTTTTATCCCTCTACATCAATCTAAATAATTCTCCAGTCTCTCTCTCCCTCCCTCTTTCTCTCTCTCACTCCCTCCCTCCCTGCCTCTCCCTCCCTCCCTCCCTCCCTCCCTCCTTCCCTCCCTGCCTCTCACTCCCCCCCTCTCACTCCCTCCCTCCCTCCCTGCCTCTCACTCCCCCCCTCTCACTCCCTGCCTCTCACTCCCCCCCTCTCACTCCCTCCCTCCCTCCCTCCTCCCCCCCCCCCCCCCCCCCCCCCCCCCCTTCCCTGGGAGTTGCCTGTCTCAGCGTTCTCGTTGGCACACAGTATATTACATCACACCCCGTGCGGCTGTAATCACAGTTGGACGATGACTAGAGGGACTGGGATTGGAAAACGCTGACACGACGTCTCTCAGCTGCCAGCGGGCTTCTTGATGTGTGTGGGACGAGATGCGCTCCCAGGTCTATAAGCTGGGAGGAAATGAACCGTTGATGGATCTCAGCAGGACAGCAGAATGGAGAAGAGAGTAGGCTGGAGGTGGATGAGGCTGGGGGAAAGGAGAGTCACTCACTACCTATCTTCCGCCGTAGATTGAAGACCCATCTCTTCAGGTTACATCTTGACTGTCACTCCTAAAGACCTCCTCATCCGCACTACCCCCCTCTACAGTTTCTCTACTGTAAATAAATGAAAAAACACTTCCTTCTTCTAGCAGTGTGACTGCCAATGGCCCCTTGGTCCTAGCATAGTGTTGTTGTTGTTGTTACCTAGCATGTTGTGATGATGTTATGATGACTGATGTACCGATGATTCACTTACTTAGTAGTATGTGTTGTAAGTCACTTTGGATAAAGGCATCTGCTAAATGCCAAGAATGTAAATGTAATGGTGTTGTGAACCGTGCAGTCAGCTATCACACAGTGTAACTGCTAGCCAATGTAATGTACTGTAGCCACCTGCTGCTGACTGCTGTCGCCACAGCATACGGACATACTGTAGTATACTTGTTGAGAAGTAGATTAGAGAAAGGAACACTCTTAGAAAAGGGTTCTTAGAGTAATGTTGTCCTCGTATGGGAACCCTTTGAAGAACACCTTTCGAACCCTCTCTGTGAATAGGTTTCAGCACAGAACCCAAAAGGGTTCTACACTTCCACGCGGAACCCAAAAGGGTTCTACACTTCCACGCGGAACCCAAAAGGGTTCTACACTTCCACGCGGAACCCAAAAGGGTTCTTTAAAGGTTTCCCCTTCAGGTACCCTTTTTTACTGTCTTGTATTTGTTTTTGTTTTTTTTTGGGGGGGGGGTTTGAGTGTTGAACATGAATGTCCTCCATGATCAGGGATAAGGCCACGAGATCAGGTGGTCCTGGAGAAAGGCCTGAACTACTGCCTGATGGAGCCCGTCTTGAGGGTCTGTTCTCTGGACACGTTCCAGCCGTCCCTCTCCCTCCCCTGGGTCGATGATCCCCAGACACACTCCGCCACCTCTGCAGGCCACAGACAGCACGCTCTTTAGGGAACCATAAACACAGCTATACATTACCCAATCTATCACCACCAACAGGCTGAAAAGCATGAAATTAAAATGTGTGTGTGTGTGTGTGCGTGCATTTGTGTCTCTGTGTGAGCGTGTGCATGGGTGTGTGCATGCGGCATGAGTGAGTGTGTGTGTGCGTTTGTGAGTGTAGGAGTTTGTGTGTGTGTGTGCGAGTGCGTGTGTGTGTGTGTGTGTGTGTGTGTGTGTGTGTGTGTGTGTGTGAGAACAACTCACGGAGCATGAAAATAAGAGGCTGCCAAAGACTACCTCATCTTAGTACTGCTATCACTCAGGGCAGGTGGAACTTCACACAACAGACAGGCCGGCATAGAGACAAAGGAAAAACACTCAGACAGACAGACAGACCAACTGATTGATTATACAGCACATCAGTCTTCACTCCCTCTTTCACACACTCTTCAAACCCAGTGAAAGAAGCAGGAGATTAATTAGGGAGATGAATCAAGTTGACTGGGAGAGCTGCGGCTTGGAGCGATAGCACCAAACTGCTCCATCTCCTCCTGATGCGGAGGCTCATTTATGGTTATAGCCCATCGACCAGCCTGTGATTGCATCTCTGTCTGCCTGACAGGCAGCTGAAAGTGCAAACCAGTACACACTCCTCTCTGCAGGACGCCAACTGAGGACACAAGGTATACACCACTGGGGACCATCAGTAAGCTAATAGGCTAGGCTAATATGCTAAGCTAACAGGCTAAGCTAACATTCTAAGCGAACAGGCTAAGCTAACATTCTAAGCTAATAGGCTAAGCTAATGGTGTATCATATCATAGTATGGCGCCATCTACCTGTGTATCACCAAGCCATGCGCTCAACCCATGTAACGATGTGACAGTGAAGAGATATTTACTGTACAAACTCTTTGGACATTCCTAAACCTGAAAAGAGATGTGGTTTCGCCCTTTGTAGGATCAACGTACTCATAAGAAATCCAGTTTAGGTTAGTTAACAGACCATAATATAAGAATACAATAAAAGGGGCCTGAGTGACAGTTGGTCTTCCTTTTTTCCCTATTGCTCATTATGCAGATGGCGTTTGCCTACACAAGGCACGGTATGTGCAGGTGAGCTTAGGAAACCCCAAATGTATTTATAAAAGTACCTAACCCTAATCCAAAACATACATTCACAAAATGGACAAAACCACAGATTATCCGGCTCAGGTGTGTCCTCTGTGGCCTGGCCTGCGACAGACATGGCTGTGTTTCCAGACAGCGGCCTGTGAGCTGACAGACCAGGTTAGCCCTAGACAGAGTGGCCCGGTTCAGCACAGTAGAGGCTGCTAGCTGACTATAAGACGGGGATCTGAGCTGGGCCTGGATAAACACGGCCTGATGGTTAAATAGCTGGAAAATATTTGACGGAAAATATCTCAAGTATTCACGAAACTTTTTGGGAGCTATTTTCCTATTATGTTTACTGCTTTACTGCATCATACTGTAACAAAACCCACAGGACCAACTGAATCTCTCAGCTAGGGCCATTAGGGGGCAGTATATCTCTGTAGATGGTAGTCCTATAGCAGGTGGAGAATGGGAGCTTGTTCAGTGCAGATAATGTCAAATTGAAAGATGTTCATACTTGTCTCCGCCTTTGATCTCAACTAGATGTTGTTCTGAGGTCGGACGCTCAGAGGAATACCATCTCTTTGTTTACCCGTCTCCGTTCCTCTCTGATATCCAGATCCTTTCTAACCTCTCTGATGTATAGTGTGTTTCTCTCTTCCCACCGCCGCCTCCCCTCCCCTCCTCCTCCTCATCCCTCCCTCCCTCCCCTCCTCCTCATCCCTCCCTCCCTCCCACTCCTCCTCATCCCTCCCACTGCTCCTCTTTCCCCTTGATGTGAAAAACACATCAACTCTTCTATGTCTCCTAATCACACTAACTTCCGGTTGGTTTCCCCGGCCCAGGTAATTCAGATCCAGGTAGTTCAGGACCAGGTAGTTCAGGTCCAGGTAGTTCAGGACCAGGTAATTCAGGCCCAGGTAGTTCAGGTCCAGGTAGTTCAATCCCAGGTAGTTCAGGTCCAGGTAGTATAGGCCCAGGACCAGGTAGTTCAGGCCCAGGACCAGGTAGTTCATGTCCAGTTCGTGTGTGTGTTTCCCCTCCTCCCAAACAGCTGACAGCCTGTTCACAACCCAGTAGGCTCAGCCTCCCCTACCCTCAGTAGGACCCACAGCCTCCTCTACCCTCAGTAGGACCAAAACCTCCACTACCCTCAGTAGGACCCACAGCCTCCCCTACCCTCAGTAGGACCCACAGCCTCCCCTACCCTCAGTAGGACCCACAGCCTCCCCTGCCTTCAGTAGGACCCACAGCCTCCCCTACCCTCAGTAGGACCCACAGCCTCCACTACCCTCAGTAGGACCCACAGCCTCCTCTACCCTCAGTAGGACCTACAGCCTCCACTACCCTCAGTAGGACCCACAGCCTCCTCTACCCTCAGTAGGACCTACAGCCTCCACTACCCTCAGTAGGACCCACAGCCTCCTCTACCCTCAGTAGGACCCACAGCCTCCTCTACCCTCAGTAGGACCCACAGCCTCCCCTACCCTCAGTAGGACCCACAGCCTCCCCTACCCTCAGTAGGACCCACAGCCTCCCCTACCCTCAGTAGGACCCACAGCCTCCAGTAGGACACACAGCCTCCTCTACCCTCAGTAGGACCCTCACCCTCCCCTACCCTCAGTAGGACCCACAGCCTCCCCTACCCTCAGTAGGACCCACAGCCTCCCCTACCCTCAGTAGGACCCACAGCCTCCAGTAGGACACACAGCCTCCTCTACCCTCAGTAGGACCCTCACCCTCCCCTACCCTCAGTAGGACCCACAGCCTCCTCTACCTCCATTAGGGGCACAGAGACTGAAACATTGCCTTTAACCAGTGAGAGAGTATTACCATAATATATTCCTGTATCGTTGCTGATCGTATAAAGATTTGTCCTCCTATCGCTTTAGCCAATGAGCTCAATTACGCTCGATTACACTCTGTTTTAACAGCAGGTTTTAAGGTACTATTCAATCACCTCCTGTGCCACACCACACTTTTATCAGCACGCTCATAGGCCTCCATCGGACACGCGCACGCACGCACGCACACGCACACGCGCACACACACACACAGGCCAGTAGAGAGGGAAAAGGGCAGTAAAACTTATAGGGGCTCCGTTTTAATTTAAAACCATGGATATGACCTTTTTGTAAGGGAGCCTGTGTGTTCATCACTCTGGCTGGGAGAGATAGGGCCAGGCCTGGGGAGGACGAGCGTGTCCTCCCTGCATGAAAGGCTGTGAGGATAAGGCTGTTCTCTCTATAAAGGCCACGGTAAGAGGATGGGGCCATCTATCTCTCTGGCTGGGAGAGATAGATCCAGGCCCGGGGCAGGTGATCAAACTGAGGCAAACTGAGGCAAACTGAGCCAATAGGAAGATCATCCAAAGCGGACGGCGCATAAACCATCAATCGTCTCTCCCACAGTATTCACTGTATAGTCTGCCCTGGCTACCGGGTGAAGTGAAGGCTTGTAAACAAACTTACGTTGTAGGACGTGTTCAAAAGCAAGGACTGTGTGATCATCTAATTATGTTTAGTTGTGTATTTTTAGCATGTTGATGTTCTCTCAGCATGTTGTGATGTGCAAAACATGCAGTTAGATGTTCATAGCGATGTTATTTCTTAACTCCTACCTAGCTACCAACGCGATGGTAGCAAACGCGGTTCAGAGCGTTTTTCTCCGGTATTTGGTTTGAGGGTGTAGCAACATTTAAATAAGCATAATCTTCTTAAACTATTTTCAGATTTCAATGTATGACACATCATTTGAAATCATTACAATCTGCACTTTCATAATCTGGAAAAAAATATGAGAAATGACGTTGCCCTATTTGGGGACCTTTTCACCAGACCCTATCACAAACGAGTGAGGTAGTTCAATAGTTATTCTATCACAGTTTGATGACAAATTATATCTGGATATGAGCTTGATAAATTATTGTGACATTATTCGTCAGATATTTTTATTCATGGCCCCATGATTCACGGTGGGCTGACAAAAGAGCATGAATAATTCACGAAAAAGGAATATCAAGTAATTAAATTCTCACAAAGAGACTGATGACATTATATTTCCACCCAAAATTGTGATTTTATTCAAGAGGTAAGATTTGATTAAAGCTGGGTGGAGGAGAGATGTTTAACACCACTCCTGAGTCACAGTTCTTTTCTGCTCATTATGCAGACTGTGTTTGATACTCACAACACATGGTATGAGAGACACACACATGCATGCACGCACACGCGCACGCACACGCGCACACACACACACACACACACACACACACACACACGCACGCACGCACGCACGCATGCACGCAACCACACACACACACGTGCATGCAACCACCACACACACACACACACACACACACACACACACACACACACACACACACACGTGTGAACAGAACAAACACAGAATGTGTATGAAAACAAAACACCAAATCTATTTCTTATGGGATATTCAGACAAGATATGTGACTAAAATTGGCAGCCTCAAGAGTAAATGCCTCTATCTTTGTCTCACACACACACACACACACACACACACACACACACACACACACGCACACACACACGGCATGGGGTCCAAGATCCTGCAGGCCTTCTCCAGAGGGACAACCGAAAGCCTTCTGACTGGGTGCATTACTGCCTGGCACGGCAACTGCACTGCCCTCGACCGCAAAGTGCTACAGAGGGTGGTGTGGACAGCCCAGCGCATCAATGGATGTGAGTTTCCCTCCATCCAGGATATATACAACAAATGGTGTGTCAGCAAAGCCTGGAGGAGCATCAAAGATCCTAACCACCTCAACCACTGTCTGTTTGAACCGATGCTGTCCAAAAGACGAAGCCTCTTCCGGAGTCTCAGGGCCAAAACTCTAATAAACAGCTATACTTCCCCCAGGCGATCAGGCTCATAAACAAGCCTACTGTAGTCAATTGACTATCATCCCCAAGCACACCCCATGTATACGGACTACCTAAATCTTAAGCTCACAGTCACTTTACTGTCTTTTATGTCTTGTCCCTTTTTTTTATCTTGACTTATGGCTATTGCCTTGTTGTCTTGTGCTGCAAAGTCAGGAACCGAAGCCTATGAATTTTACTCTCTTACTCTACACAGTCTATTTAATCACTTACACTTTCTACAATAAAACTTGAAACTTGAAACTTGAAAACACACACACACACACACACACACAACCTGCTGAATGTGCATGAAAACAATCTCTGATGATTCCGCTGGGACGTGTGACTGACACAGGATCCCCCAGGAGAGCAGCAGTCCTGATGAAAACACCAGGACCAAACTGTGTTTGTCTAGAATAACTTCATGAATAAACCATGAATATGTATGAAGAACCACCTGTTGCTCGTATTTGAGAGGCAACAGTGGTGTGTGAGCCTGCCGGAGGGAGTTTGTTACCAATTCATATTCCCACAAGGCACCTTGCTTCTGATCCATTCAAATCCACCCTGAGCTAAAATAGGTACAGTAGATCAATCTCTTAGGATAGCCCTGGGGAGAGAGAGAGGCGTTCCCCTTGTACAGTGCAGACAAAGTGTCAGAGACTAATTAAGTTAGCCTTACATGGCTTTGATCCAGGGGAGGCTGGTCAGATACGTGTGTCGGATACCGTTCCTCGTTCCATCCCATGCATTACAATGAGCCCGTCCTCCGATGTCAGCCTTCACCGGCCTCCCCTGATTTGATCATATTTGCGTAGTCCAGCCCTACTGCCTGCATGGTCGACACACTCTGTGATGTGATTTTTTCTTCTTCATAAATATAACATGATTTATGATGCTTTCATTTTAATAAGGAAAGGAATACCTTTCACCCACAAAACAACAATGGCTACTAAAGAGAGACGATACTTAGTTGTAATAGGAGAAAGAAATACATGATACTTCTTTGACCCTAGTAAACCTATACGCCCCAAATACAGATAATCCTTCATTTAAAAAAAAAAAAAAAAAAAAAAGTCTTTGCATTAATACTAGATATATCTGACAAATGTAATAATAGGAGGAGACGTTAACACGACTCTGGATCCATATCTCAACAAATCCTCTACCAAAAGAATCCCAAGAAATAACTCAAGTGAATTCTTGAAATACATTCCTTAAAAATATCAATATTTCAGACATATGGAGGACTGCGAACCCTTCTGGCAGGGATGAATCATTCTCCTCCCCAGTACATAACATAAGTAGAATTGATTATTTCTTAGTCGACGCAAAATTGATACCCTTCACAACTGTGGGGCGGCTGTGGCGCAGGAGGTCGAGCAGCTGTCTAATGATCGCAAGGTTGGCAGATTGGCGGTTCGAGCCCCGGCTGGCCACATGTCGAAGTGTCCTTGGGCAAGACACTGAGCCCCAAATTGCTCCCAGTGAGCGGGCTGGCTGTGTGGCGCCTTGTCACTGAACTACTGAGATCAGTAGTCACTGGTGAAATACAAATAACGAAAGGGGGAGAAAACCAGTGTCCAAAAACAGGCCGTCATGCAAATATCAAGGACTGGCTAAACTTTAAATAAACATAGAGGGATAATCCTTTCTCAAATACCTGAGCAGAATACAAGGACAGTCAGGGATGACAGAACACTCAAGACAGTGTACAAAGAGATTAAACGACAGGGAACCTACAAAAATAGCAGAAAACCCATCAAACACAGGTGCACAGCATCACACTCATTTACCCCCAAACAAACCCCACGCACACTACAATAATAAATATATTATATGACTACTTGTCATAATAACATATGTCTAATGGCTACCTGTATTGTATTGTATTTTGCACAGCATGTTGTTGAAACCCACTCTTGAATCCACTGCAGTACGACTGGATACTAGATCACTTTTACTATCTACCATCACTTTATTACTTTTTTATTGTGACCTTGTATCTTGACGCTGCAATGTTAATGTTGACGAACCAAAGCCCAAGGAATTTTACTCTTGATTACTCATACACTGGGATGTAATAAAAGCGATTCTGATCTGACACACCATGCTTGCATGGATTTGTATCCCTATCCCGCTAGGTACGCTTAAAGAGCTCCGCCACCTCAGTGCCAGCATAGCCACAGTGCCAGCATAGCCACAGAGCTGTAGTAGATGTGTGGATAATCATGACACGACTCTTGAGATAAGCCTCTGTGAAGAGGGAGAGGGGGGGGGGGGGTTGATGTTACACAACATGGGTGACACGTGCTGGTCCTGTCACCGTCTCTCTCTATCAATCAGTCACCATCATGTGCTGTAGCTCTCTCCTCCAGTGCCCAGCACAATCTACCCAATGCCTTGCTATAACACTGGATTCAAATATATATATCGACTTTATCGACACCAACATACAGTACAGAACAGAACAGAACACAGAGAATCAAGAACACAGAGATAAACAGCCGAGCTGATGCCTCATTGAAACCGGTTAGGTGTTAGCTGTGCCTCTCTGCCTCCATAATGAATGGACCAAGGAAGGATGCTCCAGCTTACAACCCTGGATCAGCTCAGTTGAAGGGTTTCATGGCTTAGGCGGGTTAAAGTGAAGCTATAAACAGACCCCAGACCAGAGTTTAGAGTATCCACTATCCAGAGATCAAAAACAGCAGCCACACGCACAATACTTAAGTCTGAACAAGTTTGGCATATTCTTGAAAACACCAATCGCCTTGACAGCTTGATGGAGCAATAAATGTGAATTGAGACCCTAGCCTTCGTAATCCATCTTTTTTTTTTCTACTTCGATGAGGCTTTTGGTCTGAAAGCGGTCTTATTGACCGCTGTGAATTGTTTGGTCCGATAAATCACAAAAACTCAGTTGCTGCATTTCTCCGACTTGTTTTTCTGCCAACTCTGAAATACAGGAGTACCACCCCCCCCCCCCCCCCGACTGGCTGTCAGATTGCCTGTCAGTAATGGTATTATTTAAAACTGTTCTGGTGAGAGCTCACTGGAGCCTTTAATCAGGTAAAGGGGAGGCGAGGAACGGGCTGGTCACGAGCACGCCGTTAGATTTGTCGTTCCAGAACTAAAGCCCTGCCGGTTCTGACAGCTATAGTTCTGCACGCTATCGATTCATGACTGCGGTGTCCGGGTTCCCTGTCCCCCAGCATGCAGTTTGTCTGTCTACATGCCATGTAGCTCTGCCGGCCAGAGGATGTATGGACGACGCCCCGCCAGGGAAGTCACTCATCAGTAGACTCTGCAAACTTGCTTCTCTGTGTGTGTGTGTGTGTGTGTGTGTGTGTGGGTGGGTTTCTGTGTGTGTGTGTGTGTGTGTGTGTATGTATATCTGTGGGGGGGTTTCTGTATATGTGTGTCTCTGTCTATGTGTGTATGTGTGTCTCTGTCTATGTGTGTATGTGTGTGTGTGTGTGTGTGTGTGTGTGTGTGTGTGTGTGTGTGTGTGTGTGTGAGCACAGACATCCTAGACTGTTCTTCACCCTCTTGCATTCCAAACGGCCACTTGAAGTTCTAGCCTCTGATTGTCTGACTGCTGTTAAGCCAACCATAGGAGAAAGGAGAATAGGAGAAAATATCTAGAGCAAGCATAAGGGTGTGCAGTGGTGTGGCTCGGATGCTAAAGAAGAAAACACTGGAGAGCTTTGATACATCAGAAGAGATGAGGGTACATCTGATCACAGACACACTGTACAGATGTCAGGAATGTGGGCGGCTGTGGCTCAGGAGGTAGAGCCGGCGTCTAATGCGTTTCGGCGGTTCGATCCTCGGCTGGCTGGCCACGTGTCGAGGTGTCCTTGGGCAAGACACTGAACTCCAAAAAGCTCTGGTGGCTTGCCACACCTTGGGTGTGAATGTGTGTGTGAATGGGTCAATAAAGAGGCCATTGTAAAGCACTTTGGAATAAGGCGCTATATAAGTGTAGTCCATTTACGGCTGGAGAGGCTGTTCATGTGTCATTGGTTGGGGTGTACAGTTTGATTTGAAGTCTGTCTGTGCTGTGAGGGATTATTATTATTATTATTATTATTATTATTATTATTATTATTATTATTATATTGCAGTGCTCCTTTGGCCCTCAAGGTGGACCTGTGGGGCTTATGATGACACCCAAGACACACACACACACACACACACATACACACACGCAATGACAACACTGGCATTCTGCACAGAGAGAGAAAGCGAGAGAGAGAGCCTGCACATGGTTTTAGTGGTGGTGCATTGGCACTCTGCCAAGACAGGAAGCTGTATGTGTGTGTGTGTGTGTATGTGTGTGTGTGTGTGTGTGTGTGTGTGTGTGTGTGTGTGAAATGTGGTTGTTTTTTCTGTTTTACAGCATCCTGACAAGAAGATTCATGGTTCCAGTTTACCCCCACCTATGTCCCATTCCTCTCTCAGTCTCATTACGTTCTCACCTCTAGATAACACAAACCTAAAATAATAATAATTCTTCCTTCTTCTAGCATTTTGACTGGCATAGATTACCTTTTCTAATGATGACTATAGATGATTCACATACTTCGCTTTGGATAAAGGCGTCTAACTGTTTGGCTAAATGGCAAAAATGTAAATGTGAATGTAACCTTCCTACCTAGCAGAATAAAGCCCTCTGTGTGAAGCAGCTCTCCCATGCAGCAGGGGTCTGGGTCAGGACCGGAGCACTGAGGAGTACTCATTATTTAGCTATGTAATAGTTACACTGACACTGACAGAGACACTTACATAAAGATGAAATGCTCTCATTACTGGACTCAGCGTCCTCTCTGTGTGTGAGGTCGGTGGGTCGCTCTCTCTCTCTCTCCCCCCCTCTCCCTCTCCCTCTCTCTCTCTCTCTCTCTCTCTCTCTCTCTCTCTCCTCTCTCTCTCTCTCTCTCTCTCTCTCTCTCTCTCTCTCTCTCTCTCTCTCTCTCTCTCTCTCTCTCTCTCTCTCTCTCTCTCTCTCTCTCCTCTCTCTCCTCTCTCTCCTCTCTCTCCTCTCTCTCCTCTCTCTCCTCTCTCTCTCTCTCTCTCCCCTCTCTCTCTCTCTCTCTCCTCTCTCTCCTCTCTCTCCTCTCTCTCTCTCTCTCCCCCTCTCTCTCTCTTTCTCTCTCTCTCACACACACACACACACACACACACAATACTATCTCATTTCTGTTCAGCTTCCGACAAAAATTTCATTTGTCAAGATAATAAGATAAATGTCACTCATTTTGGTGTCACTTAGTCAGTCGTGGCTTCGCATGGCAGACAATGTGAGGGGGGCGGTGCTGTAAATGAAGTCAAAGTACACTTCCGAAGGAGACGGTCGTCTCTAGTCATCAAAGCAGCAACCGACACACTGACTCCCACACACAGGAAGCTTGAAAAAACACCCTTTATTATGAATCACCACTTCCTCTGCTCATCACTCTATAGTTATCAAAACTATACAAAGGCCTGGGGGCTGAGCTGAGAGATACTGTACAGATACTTCAATAACAAGGACGCTTTATACTTTAATAACCACGACTCTCTCTCAGTGAAGATCATTTTTTAATACAGACACCACTCACTCTGCCACTTCAAAATAAGTGAGCACCTAGAACTGCCTCGCATAAATATGGATGATATGGTGCAATAACACCGCAAGAATGGAAACCGTCTGTGACTGAAGGATTATTGTAATGTTGACAAATCACCAATAACTGTGGCGATACGAGGACATTGAAGAGGGAAAGAAAACAACAACAGCATAATAGGAAACGATAAGATCAGAACTGATGGTAGTTTAATGGCGAAGCGTAACCGGAACAGCTGTGGAAGACTCAATGAAGCAGAGGGAGACAAACAACGTCGTTCTATAAAAGAAAAGAAAGATAAATGCTACTGTTTGAAACTGTGATTAACAACGGTTCTATTCTCCCTCTCCTCCAGACAGCCCTACCTGTCAAAACCTACCTGTCTAACTCGTCTACTCTCCTCATTTTTAGCTCTGCAATATGCTGTTGTTTCATTTGCATAATCACCACTCATTACATGAAAGCGTAATTGAAAAACAGAGGTGTGGGGGGAGAAGTAACAGGACTCGTTAATGTGGAATGCAAATGTCTGTAGGTGTTAGAATATTGATTGGCCTTGTGAGGAATCTCCGAGGAGGAGAGGCGGAGAGGGGGGGGGGGGGGGGGGGAGAGGGAGGGGGGGAGAGGGGAGAGGGAGGGGGGGACTGGTACTGGAGGGCTCAGCCTTGTATCGGCATCGAAAGCAGACTAAGATGAAGCCTCGCAGAAAACACTCACACTATGACATGTCTTCATGATGTATATTTAAACACACTATGACATGTCTTCGTGATGGATATTTAAACAGAAACAGAAAGTAGTTCAGCCGTGCTGTGTTTGAACTAACCCAGAGACCACAGTGAGAGAAAGAAGTGAGAGAGAGAGAGAGAGAGAGAGAGAGAGAGAGAGAGAGAGAGAGAGAGAGAGAGAGAGAGAGAGAGAGAGAGAGAGAGAGAGAGAGAGAAAGAGAGATCATATCAGGCAAAGTAACTGTCAGTGATGTTTGCTGGGGGGGGCAGGAGGGTGCAGTTTGAGACAACAAGGTTAATAATGAGAGAGAGAGAGAGAGCGAGAGAAAGAAAGAGAGAGAGAGAGAGAGAGAGAGAGAGACAGAGGGGTGAATGTTATATTTATAGTACAGCGCTCTTTGCATCTCTTCCGTAGGCCAACACGGGTGAGCTGGCGTGGGGGACGTAACCCCAGCATGTTCATCTCCACAGGACATACACACACGCACGTGCGCACAAATGCGCGCAAGCAAACTTGCACGTCAGATGCGCGTATGTACTTATGCATGCGCGCATTCACACACACACAAACACACACAAACACACACACACACACACACACACACACACACATACACACACACACATTCACACACACACACAAACACACAAACACACACACACATACACACACACACACACACACACACACACACACACACACACACGCACGGCACAAACTCACTCAGAAGACATTTAAACAACACTTCAACTAAACTAGTCATAAACAGCTTCCCAATGCATGTTGTCCACCACAGCTAATGAAGAAGAGCATTTGACTCTAGTTTACAAACTCAGAACAGCAAGGTATAAAGAGCCCTAAGAGACCTGATCTGTGTTGTGTGTCTGTCTGACAGCAGAGTCACTCCCTATCTTCCGCCGTACACTGAAGACCCATCTCTTCAGGCGACACCTTAACTGCTCCTCCTGAAACCTCCCCATCTCCCTGTTCAGTTTCTCTACTGTGAAAAACCTTCGTCTAGCATTATGCCTAGACTTTTACTGCCTATGGCCCCTAGCCCAAACAGAGATTACTTTTCCCTGCGATGACTGACAGATCGACAATTCACTTACTTAGACAAATGTATTTGTGCTGTAAGTCGCTTTGGATAAAGGCGTCTGCTTAATGCCCAAAATATAAAAAACCAAATAGAAGACAGCACTCCAGGGTAAGAGTCCTGATGGCCTTGTCTCTCCCTGAGGTGACGGAGGCCAGCAAAGCGTGACCAGACCAGCACACTGACGTGACACCCCCCTGTCACTGTCACCTCCACAAGGCTGGCTCTCTCTCGGACTCTCTCTGCCCTTGACAGATGTGCCACTCTGGGGGGAGGGGGGGGAGTCATGACTGTCACCACCGCCTCCTCCCCACCCTCCATCATCCACTGGTACCCTGTCCCCACGGAGAGGGACATGAGGCGGAGTGTCATCACCTGGTCACACAGCCTCAGTAGAGGTTTTCACTGGCGACTCACAACCAATGACATCTTAGACAGGTGGACGACCATTGGGGAGAGCGGAGGGGGTCGAATATTAAAACTGTGACAGAGAGAGGTAAGAAGGTCAAGAAAGCCCACGCACGTGCTCACACACACACACACACACACACACACACACACACACACGCACACAATTGCAAGCAGGTGAGCGTGCACACACCCAAAACCAAACCCCACAACTCTTAAGAAGGTCACACGCTGGGGCGCTTAGGTGGCGTAGCGGGTTAAGCGTTGACCATGTAACCGCAGGGTCCCCGGTTCGATTCCGGCCGGGGACATATCCTGCATGTCATCCCTCCTCTCTCTCTCACGCATCCTTCCTGTCTAAATCTCTACTGTATCTGTCAATAAAATGAAAAAATATGAGTGGGACTGCCCCACTCAGAAAAAAAAAGAAGGTCACACACAAGCGCACACACACACAGACACACGTACGCACACAAGTTTTAAAAGTGTACACAGTAGGGAATGGTAACATAAAAGAGCTATCCTGCTGCATCAATCCCAGCCCTCCTGGGGAGTTGGGAGGTGGTGGTCTCAGCCAGGTCTCAGCCCTGTCGCAGCCTAACAAGCAGACTGGCCGTCCCACAGGATACCCTGGGAGCTCCAGATGAAGGAAAGCTACTGTGGACAGAAGCTGTTTCTACCCTCTATGACAGATCTCATAGACAACAAAGGCCTGAGGTCTAGATGAGGAGATATCTCAGAGAACCGGGTAGAGTTATGTCCATCTGTACATCCTCCTCCTCCTCCTCCTCCTCCTCCTCCTCCTCTTGTAGAGGGGCAGATTGGTCACAGAGACAGGCTTTATTACTGGTGCCTTTGGCTCCAGATCAACACAAGCGCACGCACGGACGCACGCACGCGGGCGCTCGCACACACACATACTGTATGGGCGCTCACGCACACAAACAAACACACACACGCACGCGGGAGCTTGCACGCACACACACACACACACACACACACACACAGAAACACACAGAAACACACACACACGCGGGCGCTCGCACACACACACACACACACACACACACACACACACAAAAACACACACACACACACACACACACACACACACACACACACACAGTGATGATTCATGCCTGGGCAACATGGTCAGTAATGCTGCCACAGGCTCACAAGGAGGATCATGGGGCTTTGGCTCAGAGACTCTCCCTGCTCATCTTCCTGGTAAGACAGGAAGGAGCTCTGTCCGTCCTCAGACACGATCTGAAGGTCAGAAATAACTAGAACCTTCCAGGAGCCCCAGAGGTCGGCCTTTTTTTGAGTAAATAAAAGCTACACCCTACTATAATAAATGGGCATTTCACTTTGTTTTCATTTTGTTTTTGTGGAGGGTGACAGGAGGGTGACATTGTAATGCAATAGGAAACATGGAGAGCTATACTTGGAAAGAACTTGGAAAGACTCAGGAATGCTCAGGGCATTCTGCTTCCGAATAATTCAGCTCTCAATTATAGCTCTCTCTGCTGCCAGACTGGGAGCGCCGTCTCTCAGAGAGACTCAGCATTCCCAAATGAGCTGTCCAGATGAGGCCAGGGAGGAACAGGTGAGCTGCTCACCTCAATTCTCACTGCTCATTATCCATAGAGAGAGGGAGAGAGAGGGAGAGAAAGAGAGTTGGGGAGAGAGAGACACACACACAGAGAGGGAGAGAGAGAGGGAAAGAGAGAGAGAGAGTGGGAGACAGAGAGACACACACAGAGAGGGAGAGAGAGATGGAAAGAGAGAGAGAGAAAGGGGGAAAGAGAGAGAGAGAGAAAGAAAGAGAGAGAGAGAGAGAGAGAGAGAGAGAGAGAGAGGAGAGAAAGAGAGTTGGGGAGAGAGAGAGAGACAGAGAGAGAGGGAGAGAGAGAGAAAGAAATAAAGAGAGAGAGAGAGAGAGAGAGAGAGAGAGAGAGAGAGAGAGAGAGAGAGAGAGACAGAAAGCAGAATAGAGACTATGCAGGCTTGCCACATTAACACATTAACTGCTAATGAGACCATTACTGTCTAAAGTTATAGGTACCCTGGCAGACACACACACTGCCATAGAGACATCTCCCCTGGCACAAAGAGTCAGAGTCCTCTACCCTTTCTCTAGGACTGCTTGTGGAACTTATTCTTGTGTAAACTTACTTACGTACTCTTACTCGAGATGACTGCGATGTATAATTGATTCACCTCAGACTATTTTTGTACTTCCTTCTGCTTAAATCACTCCGATTAAAAAATAAAGCAGCAGTTATTCAATTGTTAAACATCATAATTGTATCATGTATTAACCACGGAATCAATTATGGTAACACAGGATAAGGCTTAACAGGGCTTGAAACGTTGCCAATGTTCTGACTAAAAACCCATCCTCTACTACTGTTTGTCCTCCTACTTGTTCTCTCAATCTACCGCACTCTCTTTGTAAAAAGATCCTTATCTGTCTCTGTCCTCACACCTTGAACCCTGGAGTGAGGACTGGCGGAGAGCGTGTGCGTGTTGGAGTGAGATACGCCATAAACACAGGCAGAGATAACAGACAGGTAGAGAGAGTAGAGGAAAACAAAAGAGAGAAAGAGAGAGAGAGAGAGAGAAACAGAGTGAGTCAGAAAGAGAAGGGGGCCAGAGAAATCAAGGGAGGGCTATTATTGAAGACTAATAACTGTCCTTGTGAAGACGCAGCCGAGTGTCGAGACGTTCTTGAGGAGCACCAATCAGTCTGATAGAGAGACGGTGAAGAGAGAGAGAGCGGTAAGAAAAAAAGAGATGGATAGAGAGAAGCCCAGCAGTCCCTACCTCCTCTGTCTCTGATGGCCAGATTGTGTCCCTTCTTCAGTATGATGTCGAGCTGGTACATCCTCGGGCTGGCAGGAGGAGGCGGCTCCGCATTACTGGGACCCACGATGTTGATGCCCTGCAAGCGGACGGAGAGACACTTCATTTACATTTTACATTTTACATTTTACATTGGCATTTAGCGGACGCCTTATTCCAAAGCGACTTACAATCAATACATTTGACTAAGTAAGTGAATCGTCCATCCACTATTCATAGCAGGAAAAAGTACTCAGGCCTGAGGATATTGGCAGTCGTCGTGCTAGAAGTATATTGACTCAGGAGAAACAGTATAGGGGGGAGGGGAGTAGGTGTCTCGGCAGCGACAGCTATGAGAATGCCGCAGAGACACAGTACACCATAACACAACACAACGCTTACAGTATGCCACCTGTGTAAACATACACACAAGCATTTTGAAACACATTAGAACACACAGATTAGAAACATCAATAGTGTTCATCAATCAAGCAGGTGTTGGCTAAGACTAGGCACTAAACTTCCACCCCCCCATCTGCAAAGCCGTCAGCTTGGAACACTGTTTAGGCGGCCACAAAATAAAAAAATCTGGGGGAAAAAAACAATTAGACAAACTGGAAAACGACACGTCCCTACAGTCGAAGCCAGGCTGTAATTACTAGTAAAAAGTCATAAAACGATTAGTACTTTCAGCAGTAATGGATTGCATTCATATGATGCTTTTCAAAGTGCTTTGAGCTCTTTCGCCTACATGGTGTTCCCTCATAGTGGTCCTGTGGCTTGGACTGTACTGCGCGTCCCTCTGGGTCTAGCCTGACGTAGGAAGCTCATTAGAGGGCTACGCTACCTCGGAGGTCTGCTAGCTAGGAGAGGACTAGGCCAGGAGTTCTGCTATAGAGAGCACTAGTCGGTCTCTCTCCCTCCCTCCCTCTCTCTCCCTCTCTTCTCCATTAGATAAGGCTGCGTGGGTTCCCCTGTCACGTCTCTGCTGCTCTCTTGAGACTCTATCTAAGAATAGCCACCTTGGCGTGAGCTAGCATCAGAGGATCTGAGTCGCGCCCACAGAGAGAGCGGCCACAGAGAGGCCAGGAGGATTTAATGCAGGGTCATCTCATGACCAACAGCACTAAAACGTTCCCTCCCACATACATATCTCTTGTTTTATTGTATTGTATTCTATTTACTACTGTTTTTATGTTCAGCACTTGGAGTTGCATTCGATGCATGGCTTGTGCTATGTGAATTAAAGTTGGTTTGATTGATTGCACAGTATGGATTTACAAGCACAGGAATAGTGTAGGCATTGACATGAGGAAATACACAGCACTGGATTTGATGAGTTATAGAAGAATGACTGCTTTTCCTCAATAGTTATTTTTTTCTCATAAATATATATTTTTTATTGTTGTTTGAAGTTATGTCTCTCAGTCAAAGTCAAAGTCAACTTTATTGTCAATCCAATATATGTACAGACATACAGAGGGCTGAAATTGCATGAAAACAGTGGGCAGAAATTGCGTCCAAAGGTGTATGGATCCTCTGTCTGGGGTTTGTCTTTACCTCTCCATGTTTCATACAGATGCATACTACAGAAGGGAACTCCCTGACATGTTAATGGTTAACTCCTAATCAATGTATCGTACCCTTTGTCATCTCTGTGTACTGTAAAAAGATGCATTCAAGAATACAGAAAGACACTCGTGAACATGTAAATATTTAACTAGCCTCGTGCTCTTCAGCATTACAATACTTTCTCTTTCTACTGTAAGAATGGAGTGGCAGAATATTCGTCTGACACATTAAGCAGTTAGACAAAAGATTATCAGTAAAAGAACGATCATATAAATTATAATCGACTGTATCATCTATGATCTATACTTGGTTGTTCTTGCGACTGCTACTTTCCTAGAGACCTAGGTACGAGGAGAGGACAGAAGGTGTAAACTATCCTAAAGCTATTGTCGCTGGCAGAGAACCATCTTAACATCAGGTGAGAGAGGTCTGTACCCCACATGAGATGAAACTAAGTCAATTCATGAGTTTCTATATAATTATAATAATAAAATATATATCTAGCATTGTAACTGCCAATGGACCCTGGCCCTAGAATACTTTTCTTGCGATGACTGATAGATAGATGATTCACTTACTTAGACAAATGTATTTGTTGTAAGTCGCTTTGGATAAGGGTGTCTGCTAAATGGCATAGTCTCTCTAGATTTACATACATAGGTTAATGGACAGCCCTTGAAAACGTAGACGTTTCCCTTTTTTTTTCTTTACCAGGCTAACTAGTCCTCGCTCTTTGGTTAGAGCTAAAAAAGGGGTACTTTTTTGTACCAAAAAAGGTTAATGGTCATTATGATTTATATTGCTGTGTTTCTGATTGTCTCTTTCAGGAACGATGGTGACTCTATCAGAGTGTCTGTGTGTGACTCTCCTGCTTCTTCTACACAGAGCAGGAGGCTCTGAGAGGTTTGAGGTTGTCAGTCCCTCACGTATGTTTGCTACGGCTGGTGATGACATCATCCTGCCCTGTCACCTCAAACCCAACACCAGTGCTGTGAACATGACAGTGGATTGGATTAGACCCCACCTCTCAGAGAATCGTGTCCATCGTTACCAAGACAGCAGAGACAAAAGAGAAGATCAGATCTGGTCCTATAGGGGAAGGACATCTTTGTTTAAAGAGGAACTGAGGAGAGGCAACACCTCCTTGAAACTGACCAGGGTACAAGGATATGATGATGGACCTTATACATGTCTCATTCAGTCCAAGGCCTGGTATGATGATTCCACTATTCAACTCTATGTTACGTCACTAGGATCCCAGCCAGTGGTCTCCATTGAAGGACACAGAGAGGGAGGGATGGGTCTGCTGTGTGAATCTAAAGGCTGGCACCCTGAGCCTGAGATGGTGTGGCAGGACAGTGAAGGAGTCACTCTCTCTGCTGGACCTCCTCAGACACACAGGGACTATGAGGGACTCTACACAGTCAAACTACGTATCATTGTACAGAAGACCAACACCAACAACTATATCTGTAGAGTTCAACCGAATCTGGCCAAGATGTTGGAGACAGAGTGTCACGTCCCTAGTGAGCTGTTTGATCAAACACACCAATGGAAAGTAGCTGTTGGTTTGTCCACCACTCTGGGAGCTCTCAATGTGATTGGATTTGCTGTAATCCTATTTTTATACTTTTCTTTTTCACGTAAAGTGGATTATATGAAAACTATGTGGAGACCAGATTATGAAATCAGCAGGAAAGAAGCAAGAGCTGTGGATGTGACTCTAGACCCTGATACTGCACATTCCAGTCTCATCCTATCTCAGGACGGGAAACAAGTGAGAAAGGGAGACAAAGAACTGGCAGTCTCTGAAAACCTTAAGAGGTTCGTCAAATGTCCCAGCGTCCTGGGAAAGGAGGGGTTTTCCTCTGGGAGGTTTTACTACGAGGTGGAGGTGAAAGGGAAGGATAAGTGGGATATAGGAGTGGCCAGAGAGTCCATCATCAGGACGGGTCAGATTACACTGTGTCCTAGTAATGGATACTGGACTGTGACTCTGAGAAACGGGGATAAGTATGAGGCACTTGAGGACCTACCTGTCGAGCTCTCCCTGAGACAGAAGCCCCAGAAGGTGGGGGTGTTTGTGGACTATGAGGAGAGACAGGTGTCCTTCTTCAATGTGGAGGCCAGGTCTCACATCTACACTTTCACTGGCTGCACATTCACTGGCAGAATCCATCCATGCTTTGGCCCATGTAATAACTATAATGGTAGCAACTCAGGGTCAATGATAATCTCTCCTATAGACTGACTGTTTGAAATCAAACAAGGTCAATGTAGTGGTAGCAAGAAGACACAAGACTCGCTTTCAGTGTCTGTGCGTGCTATTCTCATTTTGTGTTGATAATGATTCTATTTTAACATGATGTATTTGAGAGGCGCGCGCACACACACACACACACACACACACTCACACACACACACACACACACACACACACACACACACACACACACACACACACACACACACACACACACACACACACACACACATACACACACACACACACACACACACCACAGTGGAGTTTAAGTGGATTTGCATAGTGTATGATTAGATGCCAGAGCTCTTTAAACAAGCTATTATAGAAACATCAATGAGCCACAGGCTACATCAAGCAAACGACAAACAAATACAGCAACATATAAATGACCTGCCCAGGACAGCATGTAAACACTGAGAATTAACAAGCAATTGCAATGGATCTTTTCAGTCGGGCAGGTCAAACTAACAAGCAGAAATGCACCCACCTGTAACATCCAAAATACTGTATGCTTGTTCAATCCATGGCTTTATCTGATATAATCACTGGGTGTTTTTTTGTGTCCATTCTGATTTATGCTAGTATATATTCTTAGAATTGTATCATGAGCACACACCTGTTGTAATGAAATGTTGTGAAATGTATAATGTGAATTAGTAAAGTGTGCTGGGGACACTCTGGGAGGGGAGGGAGGGAGGGAGGGAGGGAGGGAGGGAGGGAGGGAGGGAGAGTACAGCGGAGAAGGCTAGGGAATTTGATTACAATGTGTGTGTGTGTGTGTGGGGGGGGGGGGGTGTATTTATACTTTACTATATTATAGCTCCTTTGTCAATATTCACATTTGTTATTCATGCCAATAAAGCTCATTGAATGGAGATGACCTGGGCTCGTGTGTGTGTGTGCATATCAGACACGTATATGGAGCAGTGTGTGTGTGTGTGTGTAGTGTGTGTGTGTGTGTGTGTGTGTGTGTGTGTGTGTGTGTGTGTGTGTGTAGTGTGTGTGTGTGTGTGTGTGTGTGTGTACGAGCTCACAGGAGAATTAGAGAGTTACTTTGGTGGTTTGAGTCTGTAAGCCCATGGCTTTTGTTCTCTCTGAAACACTCACAAGAGATTAAGAGAGTACAGTATCAATGGGGCTGCGTTTGTACTATAATACCATGTATTCGTAGTACCATTATTAGCTTCTTTTCTTTCTTTTTTTTCTTTATTTAAATCTGTATGATCCCAGCCAGTGGTCTCCATTGAGGGACACAGAGAGGGAGGGGTGGGTCTGCTGTGTGAATCTAAAGGCTGGCAGCCTGAACCTGAGTACTGATGGATAGATGATCACTTACTTAGACAAATGTAGGCTATTTGTGCTATTTGCTGTAAGTCGCTTTGGATAAATGCGTCTGCTAAATGCCAAAAATATAAATGTAAATGTAAAACCATCTCTTCAGGCTACATCTCAACTGTCCCTCCTAAAGACCTCTACATCCCCACTACCCCCCTGTACAGTTTCTCCATTGTAAATAAATACATACAATAAATAATAATAACAATAACAATAATTCCTTCTTCATTGTGACTGCCAATGGCCCCTGGTCCTAGCATATCATTTTTTTAGACTGATGGATAGATGATTTACTTCCTCGGCTAGGCTGTTATGGAACAACTATAGTGGATTATTTGTCTAAATTGTGTTAAAATGTGTGCGTCAATATGGTGGATTCTTCTTATGATTGTGTTAAAGTATGTGTGTGTGTTAAATGTGTAGAGCGGGATGCCTGTAACCTCCCCCTAAACCCTCACAGCCCCAAGGAGGTCATAAATGTTTATGATGCCCCAAGAGTAAACAGGGGAAGGGTCAAGGAATGTAGGGTAAGAGAGTTGATCAAGTTTAGCTGGAAGTTTAGAAAAGGTTTAATGGTCTGTGTTGACGGCTGTTCGAGAGCTCCTTTGCAAACAAACTCGCCTGCATTGTTCTCAATAAAGGCTTTCTTTTGAATAGTCACCAGCTCCGGTTTCTTTGATTATTTGTTATTATTGCTTAATTAAGTATTATAGTTTAATGAATTAGAGTAAAAGATTTTCGATTGACATAGTTGGCACCCCAGGTGGGACCGGGAGAAGGACCGACCTGTTGTGTTTTCCCTGAGACAGAAGCCCCAGAAGGTGGGGGGGGGGGGGGGTTGTGGATGGTGTATGATTCGATTTAAATGTACATTTAAATAATAAGACTTTTTTCCAAAGCGACTTACAATAAGTACATTTGTCTAAGTAGGTGAATCAACTATACAACAGTGAAACCTTCGGTAAGTGCACACTTTTGTGTAGGGTTTTAGGGTTGGAGAGGTCTGAGGAGGGAGAGCCCAGGTGTAAACTGACAACCTGACCGTTTCCCTACAACCCCTCTTTGGGTTGTAGGGAAACAGACATTGTCCCAAAAAAGAACGTGGATATTGAAGAAGATAAAGAAGAAGATATTGTACAATCATCAATGGGCCACTTGAAGCATGAAAAAACTAATAGATACAACACCATAATATTATGAATACACTGCCCAGGACAAATGCCCAGGGCAGCATGTAAACATCGAGAACAAACAAGCAATTGCAATGGATTTTACAGTCAGGCAGGTCAAACTAACAAGCGGCTCTGCCTCTCTCAGTATGCCGTAGATGTAACGGTACAGTGCATGGTACAAATCTCTGGTGACTCACAAGTTTATCTGTATTTGAGAATTCGTGAAGAAACCAAAACTGACATCTGCAGAGATTCCCCTGACGGTTCGGAAAACGAAGAGCTCAGCCTTTCTCGCTGACGAGGGTGAGAGAGTCAGCAGCACGCGTCCCCAGGACGAGATGGAACGCGCAGTGCATTCAAATGACAACACAAGTGGCCAGTATTCAAAATGTGGACTGTCTCAGTTTTCTTTTCCGACAGTAAGTAGATGGGAAAACGAAAAACTAGACAAAACCAGTTTTGCATGTGAACAAAAATACCTTTAACCACATTCTACAGACCAAACTATCCAAACAATCCAAACTATCCAGCTGCAACACAGCATGACTGAACACATTATCAATCAATCAATCAATCAATCAAACTTAACTTTGACCTTCTGAACTTTGACCAAACTTAACTCCTCGACCTTCTGATCACCAGTCCAGCTCACTATCCACTAGGGCCACACCACAACCCCATGGTGGCCTAAACCTAAACCAAAGAGACCACCGTAGTGAAAGGTTAACTAGGAGTGGCCAGAGAGTCCATCGTCACTGTGTCCAGAGGATGGAGACTGGACTGTGATTCCGAGGGTTGTCAGAATCTGAATCAGAATCAAGTTTATTGTAACATCCCATTCAAGTTCAAGTTCAAGTTTATTGTCATATGTATTAATACAATGACATTCTTCAGCCTCGTCTCTCTCTGTAGTATCACACAAAACAAACATCGTCCACAATACAAACAAAACAACAATACAGTACAAGGTGCTTAGTGCAGGGTGTAAAGGTCTTAGTGCAGGGTGTTAAGTGCCAAGTGCAGTGCGCATGGTTCAGCTGTTCAGCAACCTAACTGCCTGTGGGAAGAAACTATTTCTGAGGCGGGTGGTCTGTGAGTACTTCTATAGCGTTTTCGGGATGGGAGGAGTGCGAATAGTGCATAGGCAGGGTGGCTGGTGTCTTTAATGATGTTTTGAGCTTTCTTTATACAGCGGGTGCTGTAGATGTTATCGAGTTGTGGCAGTTCTGTGTTGATTATTTGGGCCGTTATGCAAGTATAAAAGAGGCTTCGGTTCCTCGGCATTGCAGCGACAAGAGAAAATAGCAATAGTCAAATAAAATACGACAAGAAACAATAGAGTAGTATAATAATAGAAATAATACAGAAATAGCATGAGTATAGCCCTGAGGTAGCAGTAGATGACAGCCGGTAAGGCATAAGACACACAGTATCTGTAGGGAGGAGATGTTAGGTGGGTGTTGTCACCCTTCTACAGCTGCAGTTCATCCAGTGAAACTGATCAGTGTTTAGCAGAGGATGTCTCCTCTGTCCCCTTGTGTTCAATGGACTGGACCATCACTGGAGGGTTACACACTGTACTATAATATCCCAGATACACAATTGCAGAGAGAGAGAGAGAGAGAGAGAGAGAGAGAGAGAGAGAGAGAGAGAGATGAGAGAGAGAGAGAGAGAGAGAGAGAGAGAGAGAGAGAGAGGGTAGGGGGCGTTCATACGGGGGCTTCATATTTCAACCAGACATCATATTTCACCTGTGACTTCAACAAGCTAGAAAAACAAAGAACAACACAGTCAGTCTGAGTCAATCTCTCAGACTCTCTCTGCCACTTCCTCCGATTTCCTGAGGGGCTGCTATTTTAGTAGGTTGAGCTGTGTCATTTCCATATTTCTGCACTTTGTATGTGACATATTCATCCCCAGTTATTGTTTTCCATCATAGTTTCACAAGCAACCATCAACCAATCTGTTGTATGTTTTTTAAATTTGTACATATATTGTTATTGTTTACTGTAAAACACAATTGAATTGTACTTCTATATTAAATGTTCAGCACACATTAGCTGTTCTCCTTATTGTTCCTTATGACCCCCCCCCCCCACACACACACACCCTTCCCGCTTTCTTTCCAATTCTCTTTCCCCTTTTCTTTGGAAATACAATCGTTTCCAATCCAAACAGCTTCTCATGTGGCAGTGAACATTTGTAGCAAGTTTGACTGTTCTCTCTCTGTGTGTGTGTGTGTGTGTGTGTGTGTGTGTGTGTGTGTGTGTGTGTGCGCGCGTGCGTGCGTGCGCGCAAGTGAGACCTGCTAGCCTTGTATAACGATTAAAGAGGAGTGTGTTTGTAGGAAGAGGATTTGAGCCCTCATGAATAAGGAATGATGATGATAGAGTTTCTGTCTTCCTGTATGAGAGATTATAGTTAATATTCAATAAGTTATTCCACACCACGAGATTCCATTATCTCACTCTCTCTATCTATCTCTGTCTAGGATAAAGTCCAGAAGGAAGGAGCGGGGTCAAGGTCAATTGCACATACTATAAACATATTGTACAAACAGTCCCACTTAGGAGCTTAGTTTCACTTCACTTAGTATTCATCTCTCTCTCTCTCTCTCTCTCTCTCTCTCTCTCTCTCTCTCTCTCTCTCTCTCTCTCTCTCTCTCTCTCTCTCTCTCTCTCTCTCTCTCTCTCTCTCTCTCTCTCTCTCTCTCTCTCTCTCTCTCTCTCTCTCTCTCTCTCTCTCTCTCTCTCTCTCTCTCTCTCTCTCTCTCTCTCTCTCTCTCTCTCTCTCTCTCTCTCTCTCTCTCTCTCTCTCTCTCTCTCTCTCTCTCTCTCTCTCTCTCTCTCTCTCTCTCTCTCTCTCTCTCTCTCTCTCTCCACCCCCCATGGCGAGATCAAAAGAGCTCCCTGAGACCTTCAGAATGAAGGTTGTAGATGCATATGAGTCTGGGAAGCGGTTTAAAAATATCTCCAAACAATTAGAAATCAGTCATTCCACTGTCAAGAACATTTAAAACAACTGCCAACATGGCCAGGTCAGGCCGTCCTAGCAAGTTCAGCCTAAGAGCAGACCACAAGATCCTTAAAGAAGTCTCCAACAACAAGGCGCCATCAACAATCCTAAAATGTCATCACTGGACCTATAAGTTGCTCTTGCCACAGTTGATGTCAAAGTACATGCATCTACCATCAGAAAGAGACTGCACCAGTTTGATTTTCATGGGAGGTGTGCAAATCCTTGCTGTCAAAAAACCCCACCAGAGCAAGACTAATGTTTGCCAGGGAACACCTAGACAAACACCAGTACTTCTGGAACAATGTGCTTTATGTACAATGTAACAGAAGACATCACAAGATCCTCATACCGACTGTGAAGCATGGGAGTTGAAATGTCATGGTTTGGGGTTAGGATTAGGGTTATTCAAAGTCCGGATTTTAATCCTATTGAGATATTGTGGGATGATTTGAAACGGGCTGTGCATGCAAGACACCCCTCAAACATCAGACAGCTGAAGAAATTCTGCATGGAGGAGTGGAAAAAACGTTCTACCAGTCGATGTCAGATGATAACAAAGTTAAATAAAAAAGTCAATTACATCATCTTTATCTATTAGATATCGTTTGAAAGAAGATCAAATACTGATTTTCTTAAAAAATAACAAAATATTTCAATTCCTTCACATGACTGTATATTGTCCCAGCGGAAACTGGCGTGCACACTACACACACACACACACTACACACTACACACACTCTACACACACTCTACACACACACACACACACACACACACACACACACACACTCGCTCTCAGCTGTGAGTTCACGTCACTGCTTCCCACTTCGTCAAACTAGGACCTGCTTCTTAAAGTCTTCTAAATCTAGCGGAAATTAACTAAGGATAATAAACTAGGCTATCATACATTTCGTGCGGCTATCCGTCATGTCAGAGCTGTCGTTATAAAGGCATTAGACCACGCTTGGCCCTGAGCGGACTGCTGCTGCATCACGCTCTCGTTTCTCAGCTAGCTGGCAGGTAATTTCCACTCTTCACAGACTCCTTTGTTACCCAACCTGTTCATTATAGCAGTCTTAGCCCCTACGGCAGGACACAACAGCAGGGCAGACTTCCTGTCCCAGTGTCCCATCCTTTGGATGAGTTTCCTCTCACTTCTTCTCTACCTCCATCCCCTCCTCTCTGCATTCGCAGACATATTTGTATTCTTTAGCGTTTCCTTGTAAAAGTGTTTATTTTTATTTTAAAACTTTTATTTTATTTATTTCTTCTTCTTTATGTGTGTCTTTGTGCTTGCGTTGTTAGGATTGTGTATATTGCGATTCTACTGCCTTTTATTGTGATGTTAATCCATGTACAGCACTTCGGTCAGCGGAAGTTGTTTTAAAATGTTCTTTATGAAGAAACTTGACTTGACTTGACTTGGCTACAGTCTGCTCCATAGCCATGCATGTAGTAGTACGTCATTGGTTGATACACGCCATTGGTCTGCTGTGTTGTGTGTTCAGCCCCTAGGGTCCCTGACAGGGATGTCCCTAGGATGTTGCTATAGGAACAGGTGTGCCTCTGACGGCAACGGAGCACAACCCCTTAGCTGGTTTGCATGAAGAGTGCCTAATGTAGATGGTGGGTACGGCAGGCTGACAGCTGTTTCCTTTGTATGGGTCAATCTGCCGTGGCCTGTTTAGATAGGTAAATACTAGGAGTGAGGGGTGGATGGATGAATACGGTGGCCTATTTGGATAAAAAAGCACCCTGATTTTATGTTTCCATTCAGTCAGATGGCAGGAAAAAACATTAGCATCAGTACAGGGGCGTGTCAGGATCACAGAGGAACTGTGGATGAACCAAAGGACAAGGCCAATTGATACCCGATTCGGGCATGCCATAATCTAAACACAGAGCCAGTGAGCAAATAAATAATAATAATAATAATAATAATAATAATAATAATAATAATAATAATAATAATGCATTTTATTTGTATTGCACTTTTCATTCAAAAGAATCTCAGAGTGCTACAGAGAGAAAAAACAACAACCTAAAAACATAATAAGTTAAAAACAGTAAAAAAAAAAAAAAAAAACAATCACAAGAATGAACACAGGTTCAACAGACAAATAAACCTATTTCACCATACTACAGATAAGCAGTCCTGTTTCTAGAACGGCCATTGGCGGCGCTAAAACATCTGTCAATCAGATTCAACGCTTCTGTCGGTCAATGCGTTAAGCCTTTGTTGACATATAAGCTAGAAGTTTAGCTGTATTAAGAACCAGAGCAGAGCAGCTGCCCCATAAGACATTAGTGGTAAACAAACATTACCCTTGTGATGGCCACTACATTGTGTAAACTGCCCACTGCAATGTGTCCACGAGGGTGGATCAGGTAATCCATTAATCTTATCTCATATTCTTCCTTTACAATCATCAATCCACCTCCTCAAGGCAAACACATCTCATCCTCTGGCCACAGCACGAGTTCTGAAGATGGCGGTCAACGAGTATGGTCACTGTTCTACGATTCCCTCCTCAACTTTGTGTTTTCCTTTGTATTCTAGTGTTAATTGTATATATGTGTGTATACAAACATACAGATTATTGTTTTGGTATTCCTCTATTCCATCGTAACCCTATTTGTGTATTCACTGCACTGTTGAGAGGTAGCTTGTTCATTATCAAACATGTCATTGTACGTTAACTGCTGTATCTGTGCATGTCAAATAAACGTTGTGTTTGATTAATAGACACGACTTCAAGTCAACATCAAATCAAAGTAGTAATGAAAAGATAGTCCTCCACAGGAATACAGTATGAGATTTTATTCTAAACTGTGTAGTCAATATTCAAATAACCATAACAGTAAATATTTATTATATATAAACAATGGTCCTCATCATAAACTCCACAGCTGTAGAGCGTTTGATATTTCACACTGAATCTTTTCATTTTTTCATTTTTCATTTTCATTTCAGCGAACGACTTCAAACATCAAGCCTCAGAGGACACTGCCACTACAGAACATGGCGATCCTCGGCAATCGTCAACAGATAACGCCAATAGCTAGTCGAGTGTTTTGGAAGGCACGACCCCTCTCAGGCGGTATGGTCCATCGCAATATTTCCTGTGAAGTCTACACCGTCTTCAATTAGGGTTCTGTTGACATGAACAGGAAAACCAGAGACGGCTGCGGTAGCACAAACAGAGAAGTGAAAGTAAATCAGACCAAATGGACAGGGCCTGGATGTACAAGGAATTCACTGTCGACTCCAGAGACCAACTTCTCTCTCTCTCTCTGGAAACAACAATAACAACACAATCCAGCCAGGATAGATAGTTTATTAGCCACACGACCAAAGCCGGTGGAATTTGTTCTCAGTACAGATTTTTATACTCTGCAGCACAATAATGACCAAAACAAAGAAGTGCACAAAGGCAACATCAGAGAAAAAGTAGACAACAACAGACAATCATGCAGTTTGATGATTTAACCTTGTAACCTGGATGGGAAAATAATTCTGCTTTAATTAGAGTTTTAGTATAGTTAACTTCATCCCCTTGTTATGTGTCGTATGTTAATCTGAGCTATGATCTGAGCATATCCACATAGAAGTTCAAGGTGCTACCTAATGGCATCCTGCTGTCGCATCTGACAATGATAATAATAACTTTGTATTTGTATAGATTGTATATGATCATCATATACTATACTCTCTCTAGAACCAACAATAACAACACAGTCCCGCCAGGATGCAGTTTATCTGATTCAAAACCATTTCTCATGGGTTAACGGCTGACAAATGAAAAGGCAAAGGGGCAGCATGTGTCTCATATTCATACGCAGGAGAAAGGAGTGGTCGAACCTACTAAAGCCTCTGTATTCAAAAGCCTGTCTGCTTTCAAACACACTGCATGGGGCCAAACTAACTGGGATTAGATTCAACCTCTTTGTCACTGCACAGTGAATACAACCAAATGTATGTGTTGCTCCAGGCACAGGTTCAGCCATAGTCAGCCCCCCTGAGGCACTGAGTGCAGCTCCCTCCTGAGGCGGTGATCGAACCAGCGACCTTCCGATTGCTAGCAGGCCTCTCTAACCTCTAGGCTACCTGCCGCCCCCTAATCAATACAGTAGTAGAACAAAGGTTTTCCACTGCTGAGTAGCTTGGCTTTCATTCTTTGTTTACAGAATACAGTTTAGAGTGAGACTTGGCAGTGAACAATTTGCTGTGTGGAGTGACTTGATTTGTTATAGAGTCAGTCAATATGTACGGTGCACACACAGCAGTACATTTTGTATGCGTTGCTATTTCTCTTTAACCAACAAACAGGCAAAGCAATATGAGGTATTGTAATACAAAGATCAGATCAATTAGCTATTTAAAGATATAGACATACAACATCATAATGGTCTCCCTATATACATATATCCTCAACAATAAACGAAAGTCATAGAACAGACACAGACCTTCTTTCCGTGTCTGTTTGAATATTGATAGCAAGGCAGCCTAAAAGGCAGTACATTTTCAACAGCATTCATATTTCATAATAATATATTTCATATTTCACAAGCTAATATATGGAGCTCATTATTTCTGTTTACGACTTTATTTTCAGCTCGACAATTACTTCACTACCCAGCCCAAGACACTGACTAATCTGTCTTACCCGTAACAGTTCTGGGTCTCATAAATCTGTGTGTGTGTGTGTGTGTGTGTGTGTGTGTGTGTGTGTGTGTGTGTGTGTGTGTGTGTGTGTGTGTGTGCAGAGAAACACACAAACACAAACCGTACACCCACAGAGCCACACTCAACAGCTATTTCCCCCAGGCGATCAGTCATGAACAAGCCCACTGTGGACAATTGCCTGTCATCCCCAAGCACACCCCACGTACATGGACTACCTTAACCGTAAGCTCACAGCCACTTTACTACTTGAAGTATCTATTTTATTATGAGTTGTACTGCTAATTGTATCCTGTACTATTGTCACTTTTTTTAAATTATTATTATCTTAAATTACACCTATTGCCTTATTGTCTTGTGCTGCAATATCAGGAACTAAAGCCTAAGAATTTTACTCTCTTAACTGTGTAATGTGAGGTAACAATAAACTTGAAACACATGCACACATACTGTACATGCACGCACGCACACGCACGCACACGCACGCACACACACACAAACACACACACAAACACACACACACACACACACAAACACACACACACGTACATATACAAATATATATACACACACACTCATCTAATCAAACACCGTCCAGACAGTAATCCACATATAGCTTCAGCTTAATACCTTTTCATTTAATACCTCCAACTTAAGCCCCCTTCCTGCATCCTCCCCCGGCAATGCACGCACACACGCACACTCACACACATGCACGCACACACACACACACACACACACACACACACACACACACACACACACAGCAGACTGGGCAGAGGAAGCCGTCTGAACTATGCCAGGAAGGCTCATTGAATTGCGAGGGGACATTCAATGCTTTTGTGTAATTATTGGACATGTGGGGGCGGTTGAGAGAGGAGGAGAGCCGGAGGCTGTTCCCAGAACACCGTCCAGCGGTGATCCACCTTCTGACTACACTATAGAGACGCTATATATACCCTGGCATTCACACCCTGCATGCATTCACACACACACACACACACACACACATACACACACACACACAAACTCTCCGGCCATCGATATATATCACCGCCCCCTCTCTCTCACCCATCCTTCCTGTCAATCTCTACTGTCTCTATCTCAATGAAGCAGAAATGCCCTAAAAAAACACATTTAAAATCCTAGTCCTTTTCAAGTCCTATCTAGGACATATTTCACATAAACACACTACATGAAGCTAGAACCTCAAAACCACTGACCCCAAAGGCCTCAATGTTTCCCTTAACCCCTGACCCCAATGGTCTCAATGATTCCCTTGACAAGCTCTCCTCTACCCGACAATGACTGAACACGCCCGTGTCTGTCTACGTCAGGAGTTGTGATAATGTTAGAACATCTTCTCCTCTCATTAGAGTTGCCAATTCACAACGGAACTATGAGTCACCTCACACACACACACACACACACACACACACACACACACACACACACACACACACACACACAGCGTTGTTCCTTTAAGACCCATTTTCAAGCAGAACCTGTGGATCACACACAAAAGACTTCACAGAACTCGGAGGCTCCCCACAGTTCAATTACCGCAACTGTTACCGTGACAACATCCAGTCCAGTGTGATTGAAAAAAAATCCCGGAAAGTTATTTCCCATAATTTTCCGTACACAGTAAGAGACCCATTATTACAGCATGGCTCTGGTCAGACTGCACTCAGGCCAGGTACTGTATGGTGAAGGCAGGTGTACTGTAGGGTGAAGGCAGGTGTACTGTAGGGTGAAGGCAGGTGTACTGGATAGTGAAGGCAGGTGTACTGGATGGTGAAGGCAGGTGTACTGGATGGTGAAGGCAGGTGTACTGGATAGTGAAGGCAGGTGTACTGGATGGTGAAGGCAGGTGTACTGTATGGTGTATTTATTTTAGTTTTTGTATACTTTTGGTTGCCTAGTGCCTAGCCTACCTCATTTTACTCAGCAGTTTGCACTCTCTACTACATTTTTAAAATGTGTTTGATGCCTGAGAAGATGCACTATACCCTTTGTTTTGCACTATTACATTAAATTACATGCAAGTGATGGATGGTGAAGGCAGGTGTATTGGATGGTGAAGGCAGGTGTACTGGATGGTGAAGGCAGGTGTACTGGATGGTGAAGGCAGGTGTATTAGATAGTGAAGGCAGGTGTATTAGATAGTGAAGGCAGGTGTACTGGATGGTGAAGGCAGGTGTACTGGATGGTGAAGACAGGTGTATTAGATAGTGAAGGCAGGTGTATTAGATAGTGAAGGCAGGTGTACTGGATGGTGAAGGCAGGTGTACTGGATGGTGAAGGCAGGTGTATTAGATAGTGAAGGCAGGTGTACTGGATGGTGAAGGCAGGTGTACTGGATGGTGAAGGCAGGTGTACTGGATGGTGAAGGCAGGTGTACTGGATGGTGAAGGCAGGTGTACTGGATGGTGAAGGCAGGGGTACTGTAGGGTGAAGGCAGGTGTACTGGATGGTGAAGGCAGGTGTACTGGATGGTGAAGGCAGGTGTACTGGATGGTGAAGGCAGGTGTACTGGATGGTGAAGGCAGGTGTACTGGATGGTGAAGGCAGGTGT
>NC_137690.1:7600732-7619191 GCF_963989245.1 Nansenia antarctica
AGACGCTTTTGACAATTATCTTGTAGAAACACACCAGTACAAGCCTGGGGCTCTCGTCTCCACTGTTTAGCATTCAGTGTCAAAGCAGCACACACACACACACACACACACACACACACACACACACACACACACACACAGAATGTTCCAATCAACCATCACATCACAAAAAAACTAAAAACAGAATCCCTTCAGTCAGGTACTTGAACGAGAGCTCAGTTCAACCACCACAAAAAACATTCTTTGACTTTTGCTGCAGAAACAAAACTGCACCTCCCCACCCTGGCCCCTGGGGGCCACCGTAGCTGAGACAAGGTGGAAGATCAATAGCATAACCTCGCTAGGAACTCTAAAACCATAAGGCACCCATGACTCTGTGGCTCAGCTGGTAGAGCATGGAGCTAACACTGCTGAGGGGGGAGGGGGGGGGGGGGGGGGCTGTGGCTCAGCCGGTAGAGCCGGCATCTAATAATCTCAACGTCGGCAGCTCGCGGCAGGTCTGAATCCCTCGGCTGTGGTGCAGGAGGTAGAGCCGCCGTCTAATAATCGCAAGTTTGGCAGATCGGCGGTTCGAGCCCCTGGCTGGCCACATGTCGAAGTGTCCTTGGGCAAGACACTGAACCCCAAATTGCTCCCAGTGAGCGGCCCGGCGCCTTGCATGGTAGCTTGCCGCCATTGGTGTGTGAACGGGTGAAGGAGAGGCCGTTGTAAAGCGCTTTGGATAAAGGCGCTATATAAGTGCAGTCCATTTACCATTGTCCATTTACCATGTCGAAGTGTCCTTGGGCGAGGCACTGAACCCCTAAATGCTCCAGGGTTCGCCCTCAATGACTCTGACTCCCTTGCCTAGAGCATAAACACATGTCGTTGTACTACTGTGCAATGGCAAAGCTTGGATCCCCTTTCCCTCTAGGTTGTGGGGTTGAACTGAATGTATTGCAAAAGGTATGCGCTCACTGTAACGTAAGTCGCTTTGGATAAAAGCGTCAAGCTAAATATATGATCATATATTATGGTTGTTTTCTCTGACACCCAAGCAAGGTGGTTGTTACGGTAACGAGCGAGTAAAGACGGATGGTAGGAGACGTTGCCAATACAACCTGTAGGAGGAATACGATGAGGTGCATGTTCTTAAAGCCATCAATCTGCCGTGCAGAGTGGGTCAATGACAGCCAGTCCAACACACGTCAAGAGGCGAGCTAAACGACCCCTGAGAATACACCACTCCAGACTAACACACTCAACCAACGCCGCCTGCCATCAATAGTCCTTCATTATTCATTAGCTGTGGACCCACAGCAGCGCTGTATGTCATGTGGGGAGGAAAATACACTTAAAAAGTAAATAAGACTAAGATCTACCACAAGTCGGACAGAGTAAGAATAAGGAGTATGTTCTTCTACCCATGTAAGGTTGCTGCATCATGGGACCCGTCTTAAAGCAAACACAGCACAACACATGGTTTATTTACTGGATATCACTAGCTACTAGGGGCGACCTGTTAACATCAGCCCAGCCAACAGGATCTCACACTCTATGTGTATGAATTCATACAAACAGCAGAATACCAAATTCGTAATAAATATTACAGTACGACCCAGGGTGTTTGAGAAGGTACGAATGTGACTTGCGTGGTAGTTAGGCAGCATTAGGCATTAACTTAAACTAATATTTATATTATTTATACTCTATGTCTGACTCTATTTCTCTTATCTATTATTTATATTATTATGCTACTATTGTCTCTTGTCTTCAACTGAAGTTGTTCAAGTGTGTCCAAACCTTTGACTGGTACTGTATATATAGAGAGTATATACAGTATATTGCCATTTTCTCTTAATTAATTAATTATAATTAAGCAATATCACACGAGAGAGAGTGCTGTTATACTGAATATCAGCACGGCTGTGATTCGGTCGTAGGTACGAGGCCGCAACTGAACTTCAACTGGACGGTTGCCTAGTAACCTGAACACAAACAATAGAACACCTGTGCGGCGGAGTGATACATACAAAAGTCCCAGTGCTGTTATACTGTATATCGGCACTCATAGAATGCCTCTTGTCCAATCAAATTACTTGGTCGGAACTAACTGTTGTATAATGGGATAGAACAATAAAGTTCTGATTCGGGTTCACTTTGAGTGGTTAGGGTTAGGGGAAGTTGTCAGGGAAAGGTATTAGCAAACCGAAGCATCAGGAACAAGAGCGAGCACACACAAGCCCTCTCCTACAGGGAGAACGGCACGGCCCCCCTCTGACGTCAAATACGATCAACTAAGACAGGCTATCGTCTTATTGGCTGGACGGGGGCAGAGGTACACATAGCCCCAAGGCGATGCTGAGATTTCAATGACCAATTACCAGTTCAATTAACTGCCATCTGGTTGGAAGTTGGAGGAACTTTTCTGACCAATCATACTGTACCGATCACTGTGAGGATTTAACAGGCTATCGTCTTATTATTATTAGTTATAATAACTTGAATTTATATAGCACCTTTCAGGGGAGTCAAGGACGCTTTACAGGGAAACAGAAAAGAACGAAAACAATCAGATAAGCAGACAGGCAGCAACAACAACAGAACTCGGGGCCGAAGGCCTTGGCAAACAGGAGGGCTGTTTTAAAGGCGTCTAGGGTGGGGGTGTTGTGGACCGCCGCAGAGAGAGAGAGCTCCAGAGGGTGGGGGCTGCCACACTAAGAGCTCGGTCCCCGCAGGGTTCCCAGGTTGGTGCGGCGGGTGGCAAGCAGGCCAGAGTCTGAAGATTGGCTGGGCGGGGGAGTGGTACACGTAGTGATCGAGGCTTGTGGTAAGTGCACGGTGGGAACTGGCAAAGAGCGTAATTCCCTTTTCAATTCAGAGGATTCCCCCCCACGGAGACACCCTTCCCCACACCAACGGGCCATCACACTCAGGACCCATTTAACCTGAGGAGGCAGCCATCATCTCCCGTCATTCAGACCCGTCACTCAGATGTGTAATGAGCACTTTACACCCCTGCGTGAGAAGAGGCTGAGAGAGAGGGAGAGAGGGAGAGAGGGAGGGGGAGAGGGAGGCAGAGAGATGGATAGATAGAGAAACATAGTTAGAGAGATAGACGGAGAGATAGATAGATAAATAAATTGAGGCCCTCTGCCACCACAGAGGGAAAATAAACAGCAATGTCCTCTTCCCTTCCAAATCCCTAGACATAATTTAGGAAGCCAAACATTTATCTGTTTTATCTCGAGCTCTCTGTCTGTGTGTGTGTGTGTGTGTGTGTGTGTGTGTGTGTGTGTGTGTGTGTGTAGGTGTGTGTGTGTGTAGGTGCGTGTGTGTGTGTGTGTGTGTGTGATATTATCATTCAGTGATTGTGAGTAGTGGTCAAGTGTGTGTGTGTGTGTGTGTGTGTGTGTGTGTGTGTGTGTATGTGTGTGTGTGAGATGTTATCATTCAGTGATTGTGAGTAGTGCTCTGTACCTGCACCGTCCCTCTAGGGGAGAATTGTAGTCCACTATGAGATCATTCGAATAAAACACATTCAGTTAATCGTGTTTAAAAAGACAGACCACAAAAAGGCAATCGCGTACAATCTCATTACAGTTTTTCGCTTTATAGTGGAAGTGATTCACCTCATCCAATTTCATATCCAGCACGAAATTGATGACCTCAACACCCAGGGCGTGCAGAAATAACTGAGACCGTTCATCTTGTTCAAGATAAAGAGAGAGCGTTAAGGTTGTTCCATCCATTCCATTTTAACAGAAGTCTAACTTATAATTGGTCCCTCCCAGGCATGGGAGTCCATAAATCATCATCGACAACAATAGAAAACTCTGTTGTTCACATTTGTCTCATACAGCTGTCCCTCACCTTAGGCCAGCTATGAAGTACTGGTGTGTGAAGATGCATGTTTACCTTTGTCATATTGTGGAGGCTATTATTATTATTATTATTATTATTGCTTGAACATAAGCTTATTTCCCTCGGGGGCTCAAAGACGCTGACAATATGGGGAAAAACTGAAAACACAGCAACAACAAGCAACAGATAACATGAGCACATAGAACGCAGAGTTAACAAACAGGCACAGGGAACAATTAACACGGCAATGTCCAGAGGGGGGGGGGGGGGGGGGGTGGCAGGGTTGGGGGAGATGGTTAGGGGTAGGGAAGGTTGTATGGATGGGAGAACAGGTAGGTTTTGAGGTGGGATTTAAAAGAAAGTGGAGAGTGAGTCTCTGAGTGGTTGAGGGAGAGAGTTCCAGAGGCGGGGTGCAGCTCGTGAAAAAGCACGGTCTCCGAAGCCTTTGAGTTTTGAGGGTGGATGAGGATCGGAGGGTAGGGGTAGGGCGATGGGGGAGAAGGAGGTCAGTCAGGTAAGGGGGGGGCCAGGCTATGGAGGGCTTTGTATGGGATGAGGAGTACTTTGAAATGTATACGTTCTTTAATGAGGAGCCAGTGGAGAGAGTGGAGGACAGGAGTGATGTGGTCGCGGGACCGGGTGTTTGAGAGGAGGCGGGCGGCTGAATTTTTAACCATCTGAAGACCGGGAGGTGATGCCGGTGAGTAGGGAGTTGCAATAGTCAAGGCGGGAGGAGATGAAGGGGTGGATGAGGGATTCAGCAGCGGGGGGGGGGGAGGCAGTGTCTAATATATGTTTCGGAGGTGGAAGTAGGAGGTCTTGATGATGGAGCTGACGTGGGGATCAAATGAGAGGGTGGGGTCCTGGATGAAGACACGGTTTGCGAGCCAGGGGGGAGGGGGTGATGGTTGTGTCCTCAATGGTGAGTGTGATGGGTCCGGTTTTATTGAGTGTGGATTTGGTGCCGATGAGAATGAGTTCTGTCTTGTCACTGTTGAGTTTCCTAAAGACCTCCTCATCCTCACTACCGCCCTGTACAGTCTTCTACTACTACTACCAAAAAAATAAAAAATAAAAATAAACATTTAAAAGAAGAAATCTTCTTATCTGTCTATCTTCTAGCATTGTAACTGCCAATGGCCCATGGTCTTAGCACAGATTACTTTGTCTCACAATGACTGATGGATCGATGATGATTCATTACTTAGACAAAATGTGTGTGGGAGAGCTTCATACATGGTCTAAAAACACTCTCCTCCATCTGACCACGGACACACGCGAGAGGCGATGAAGTCGGCAGCCCATAATCTTGATAATGAGCTTTACTGATCGCCCTCGGCAACGGAGACCAGGTCAACACCGCGCCACACCACACCACTCGCAATCTCCCAGTATCCAGTCTCTTGTGCAGTGTAGTATTTCTGTTACTTCACAGTCAAACAGCTATTCCCAGTGTGTGTGTGTGTGTGTGTGTGTGTGTGTGTGTGTGTGTGTGTGTGTGGGGAGGGGGGGGGGGGCTTAGGCTCAGCTCTAACTCACTTTCCCCTCAGCGTAGCCAGCTGTTTAGACCGGGGGGGAGGGCGAGCAACAGATGTCTGGGATGGGCTTCTATGGCTTGGCCCACTTACCCGGTCTACTTGTAACAGGTGGAGGGGGTTGGAGATGGTGGGGGGGGGGGGGGGGGGGGGGAGGAGGAGAGGACAGGATAGGAGGAGAGGAGAGGAGGGAATGGGGACAGGATGGGATGGGACAGGGCAAGGCGGGACAGGATGGGGTAGAGTGAGGCGGGACAAGGCAGGGCCATTCTTTTAACTTTTAAATTCATAATATATATATATATATATATAGTCATGGCCAGGAGGAAAGCAGCCTTCTACAGTATAATCCTATGATGGAAAGGATTAGTATGCCTGGTCCACCAGAGGGGAGGATGTGTGTAATCTCCCTCCATTAGGGTTGAGGACTTAATAACCATTCTCCCCACCTGAGGCTGTTGTACCCCCCTTAAGTGGTGTGTTCCACCTGTAGTATCAATCCAATTCAATTCAATTCAAGTCAGCTTCAACGCCCCGTATGATGGCGCCGCAATGCTGTGAGGATCAGCTCCGTTAAATTAGATTAGTTCTCGGCGCCGCCGTACGTAACTAGATGGTTATTCCACCCTGTGTCGGCGCCCCCAGCCCCCAAGGCGATGCTGAGATTTCAATTAACAACTGCCATCTGGTCGCCAAGTTGGAGGAACTTTTCTGACCAATCATACGGTACCGATTCCCTGTGAGGGATTTTAATGGCTGGTTTGGTTTGGATTAAGAGACATTAGGTTGATGGAAAAAAGGCATCACGACCAACCTTTACCATCATCTCCTACCCACGAGAGTGTTTATTTAGAAGTACCGCTGTGTTTCAAATGACTCGATACTTGTTCTGCGTGGGTGTAATAACTCCGGCATTACAGAGAGTGCTGTTCCCGTTCGTGTCCTAGTACAAGTACAGTCGGCACAATTACCCAGCGCACGACGAGCGGAAAACCGCTGAGCGTCAGAGAGGCTGAATGCAAGGAGGGAGGGAGAAAGTTCGCACTGACCCGGCGGAGCCCGAAGCAATCAGAAATCAGGTAGAGGTAGAGACATCCCTCTCTCCTACCTGACATATACTCACTACAGACACAACTTTATTCTGTCTGTTCCTGATAGCCAAACAGACACTCTGCATAATGGAATTCAGAGTCAAGAGCTGTTAATGTGAGGGATGGAGGGAGGAGAGGGAGGAGGGAGGGAAGAGAGGGACATGGGAGAGATAAAAGACAATAAAAGAGAGGAAAAGAGAGCAGAGAAATAGTGAGTGAAGTGAGAGAGACAGAGAGAGAGAGAGAGAGACATAGACAGCAGGCTGAGAGGAAGAGACAGTGGTTGAAGTATACTGGCAGTATGCCAGGGTGTCTGGCCCTCTGGCTGTCGGTCTGTCAGTGCCAGGGCTTAGCTCTCGGTATGGAGAAGGAGAAAGGTCACCTGAGACAGCCAGGTGTTGCTGACACTGCAGACAACCAGCCCATCAGCCCGCCCAAGAGCCAGAACAGTCGCAGCCTCCCGTCACACGCACCACAGCACAGCGCGGTACGGTACCGAGCTGTGATGGGACTAGCCTGCTCAGCAACTTTCCCCTCAGAGCGGGACAGAACTGGCCCGAAACTGGTTCAGAACTGGCCCAGAACGGTCCCCAGAACCGGTTCAGAACTGTCCCAAAGCTGGCCCTCCCTTTCAGCCTCCCATCCTCCAAGAACCGTCCAAATATAACAAGAGTCACACAACACGCAATTATCTAATATATTAGAGTGCTATCATTAGTCATGATTGACTTTCACTTATCAAGACGACCATGATTCCAAATTATACATTAATGATAAATCACTCATCGGCAGGTGTATCAGTTACCACAACAATAACGATAGCACTTTGACACTAGGCCAGACAATTCCAGTTCCTTCATGAAGACACCGGCCAGCAGCCACCGACCATTCAATCACTTCTATTTGCTTACGACACAGGTGCGGTGCGGCCCCCCAATTTTTCCTACAATGGTCAATGTTTCAGTAGGAGCCACTTGCTGTCTGTCTGACTCTCTACCGCAGACGGTTGTGATCTGCAGCAGGGCAGAGCTGTCAGCCCTGAGTGGGTGCTTTTCCACTGCAGTGGGATGTCTCCAGGAGTCGAGTTGCGGCTGGTGAGGTTTGCTGCTGTTGTAGTAGAGAGGAGCTCCTGTTCCTGAATGGATGATGGCGTGACTGTCAGAGTACTAAAGGATAAAGTAGAAGCCGCACACTCACGTTCTAGATGCAAAAAGTGTACGTTTTTTGGCCGTAGCCTTTGTCGATAAATATACACTTTTTGCATCTGGAACGAGAGTGTGCGGCTTCTACTTTGGGGGGCGGCTGTGGCGCAGGAGGTAGAGCCGCCGTCTAACGATCGCAAGGTTGGCAGATCGGCGGCTCGAGCCCCGGCTGGCCACATGTCGAAGTGTCCTTGGGCAAGACACTGAACCCCAAATTGCTCCCAGTGAGCGGGGCCGGCGCCTTGCATGGTAGCTTGCCGCCATTGGCGTGTGTGAATGTGTGTGTGAATGGGTGAATGCGACGCCGTTGTAAAGCGCTATATAAGTGCAGTCCATTTACCAGTCCATTTACTTTCTCCTTTAGTATTCTGCTCCGTCGCCAGCACCTCGCCCAAGTTGTAGAAGGTGGAGTGTGGTCAGTGGAGGTAGAAATCACAGGACGGAGCTCATTGTAATGCATGGAATGGAATGAAGAATGGACTCTGTCATGCACTACAATGAGCCTATCCTCCTACTTCTACCTCCTACAGCAAGGCCAGTGGTGGCTATGGGCAGCGCTAAATTGATAGACATAGTATATGGACCTACAGTAAATACAAATATGAGATTGAACATTCAAACACGCCCCAGGAATATCATCAATTGTGGAGGGAAATAAAAAAAAGCTGTAACTTTTGACCAGGTGGGCAAGACGCACGTTTGGGTGGGCTGAACCCACCACTGCCCATAGCCACGGCCAGGGCAAGGCACACGTTTAGGGGGGGGGGGGCTGAGTGAAGTGAAGTGAAGTGAAACTTTATTTATATAGCGTCTTTCGTACACGGATGCAACTCAAAGCGCTTTACAATGATTGAAAAACAGGTTCGCCTTGTCTCTTGTTCTTTGTAGAAAAAATGTTGTCAATTGTGTTGAGAGAACCAGCTTATCAATTCCATGTTTGTAGTTTGTAGTTTCGAAGAAACAGTGCAGAACTCCAGCAGAAAGCAGACACAAGACAAGACAACGGTGGTGTGGAGAGAGAGAGAGAGAGAGAGAGAGAAAAATGCGACCGCCTACGAAGAAGGACAGAGAGAAGAGCCCACCCCTTCCAATAGCTACCACCGGCCTTGGTTGGCAATACAGAGGACGCAGGTTTTAGAGACCTGTGTGAGCTTGAGTGCAAGGAAGCAGTAATGTGTTCGGCAGTGGGACGCCTGTCAGACTAGCATACGGCAGTCCTGGCACCAGAACCCTCCCCCATAAAAATGTGTAAACTTTTAATCGCGTGGGTCCGGTAGCTACCGCCAGCCTTGGCATACCCCCAGTCCCACTGTCCCCCCAAGCGACATGTTGGCCAAAGCTTCTGAAAGTTGCTGTATACTAATATGGGTTATTGGACCTCACCACCTGCCTGTGGCTCGGTGTGTGGCCCTCAGCGCCAGGCTGGTGCCAGTCTGGGGGTGATGCCAGGCTGTCGTGCGGGGTGTGGAAGTTGGGTACCTGTAGCAGAGGAAGGCATGCGCCGCTCTTAATGAGGGAGAAGCTGCTGTCTGTGTCACGACTTACTCTGTGCCAAGCTACTCAACAGTTTCTCTCAACAAGGGAAGAGGAGGGAGAAAGAGAGAAAGAGAGAGACTTTGTAAAAGGAAAAACTGACTGAACAGCAAAACACGCTGCTGCCCCATGCCCCAAGCCCCGACGGCATAATGAGAGACTGAATTATAATGTGAATTTAGTTGTGAAGGCCGGGGGGGCGGGGGGGCACTGTGTGGCACAGCAGCAGCAGCATTTGAATGAACAAGCAGCAGCCTGCTCCCTCCCTCCCTCTCTCCCTCCCTCGCACTCTCCCTCGCACCCACCCTCCCTCCCTCCCACCCTCCCTCCCTCCCTCCCTGCCTGCCTCCCTCCCTCCCTGACTCCCAACCACCCACCCACCCTCCCTCCCTCCCTCCCTCCCACCCTGCCTCCCTCCCACCCTCCCTCCCTCCCACCCTCCCTCCCTCCCTGCCTGCCTCCCTCCCTCCCTGACTCCCAACCACCCACCCACCCACCCTCCCTCCCTCCCACCCTGCCTCCCTCCCTCCCTCCCTCCCAGCAGACACCTGATAGCAGCCACCGACCAAGCATCTCTATTTACATACGACACAGGGCTGGGCCACAGGTGGGTGGGTGTTTAATATTCCCATCTCCACGGTCCTAACCCAGACACCAGCTGCCACTGCCCCACAATGCTCTGGTTGGGGGGGGTTAAAGAGCGCTTGGTAAAGAGCGCTTGTTAAAGAGCGCTCCAAACACTATTTTTATACGCCTTGTTAGTCATTTATGCATGTTGCCTGATTTTGTTTGTCTGAGTGATGAAGAATGGTGGCTTGACTCACCCAGTGCTCTATTTCCTACCAGCCTGCCACTGTGTTGACCTGCGGTGGGCTTCTTTAAAATAGCCTTCCTGCAGTCAGTACAAGTCTAACAGAGTGTTAATGCTAGAATGATGATGCTGCAGCAGAAAAACAAGGTCTGGGCCGCCATAATTCTGCACAACGTATAGAGCCCAGAGCCTGCCTACACACACACACACTCGCAATCGCGCACACACACAGACACACACAGACACACACACACACACACACACACACACACACACACACACACACACAGCTGAAGCAGAAAAAGCACTTTGCTGTTAGGCTAACAAAGCGTACAAAACAATACACTGAGCGCTCACAAGGAAGATTTTTGTTTTTTACAGGACAGAGAGGCTGGAATAGGTGGTGCAAATCCACCAGAACAGGTGGTGTAAATCCTCTGCATCAAACTCAGATGGTAAAAACTAAAATAGATAGTGTATTGTGCACTGCGACACTGCTCTATCTCTGCAGAGGCGTTTAGATGCACCAGGTACCGTACACTTCTTCCACGGAGGTTTGATGAGACACTTGCAAATTCACTTAGACGTGCAATCCTGTGTGCCATCATCTTAAATGGGCAATCTGGACTTCAAACAATAACGACGCAATCTCCCCGCCTCTTCTTTGGTAAATGGCCAAGGACAGGAGTAGGCCTGGAGAAATGCCATCACTCTCAAATTCATAGATAGAGGTATGGGTGCCATGACTGGAGTTAAAGTTCTTTAATTTATCAGAGAGGAAATGACTTTCTCACAGCAGCAGCAAGATTTAAAAGAGTACGGGGGATAAAAAGACACGTAATGGATAATATTAAAAATAAGAAATAAATTGAGTAGAAATAGGGAATAAATAGAGTGGACACACCAGTACGGTACAGACTAAAAGAGAAATACAGCTACGCATATGAATTAATAAAAAAAAAATGGAATTAAAACATTTTACAGTCAGTGTGAGGTCAGAATATAAATGCTCTATAGTCCATAAACACAGTGCTCTACAGTCCATAAACACAGTACTCTACAGCCCACTAGAGGTGGCCGTCGTGGGCCTCGTGAACCACCGTGCTGCCAGGAGGAGGAGTCACCACAGGTGGCGGCGTTATACAGCCTGATGGCTGATGGGATGAAGGAGCGTGTGAAGCGTGTGAAGCGCTCCTCCGAGCACCGTGGCAGGACGAGGCGGCCGCTGAAAGTGCTTTTAAGGCTGATCACCTCCTCATGCAGGTTGCTGGATGGGTTCCCTAGGATGTTACAGATCTTGGACCTCATCCTCCAAGATCAGACTCGTTACCCCACTGGCCACCACTGTTTCCTGAAACATGCGCAGCAGTCTGCTACAGACCTCGAAGGTTCTGAGTACCAATCACCAATCACAGATTGCCCCTTTAAGACAGACATAGATATATATATATATATATATATATATATATATATATATATATATATATATATATATATATATATAGATATCTACATAGCTAGATACGTATATCTACAACATGCATACAGAGTAGACGTTTAGTCTTATAGATCTTCACAAGATGAAGTACAGCCTGCTTCGCCCCTTCCTGTAGAGGGCACCACAGTTATCAGTCCAGACTGACCATCAATGAGATCAAAATGATCGTTTTAACAATGTTTTGAAGCTACACAGGTTTGTTTTTTTACACTGTCGTAACAATGGAGCAAATCAAGCTTAGATTTTCTGATGAGCTAAGACAGCTGAAATAGGCTCAAGAGGCACACAGTAAATAAATCGTATTCTTCAAGAATCAATGACTATATATCATTCATTTTAAAATTGGAAAAATTGATTGTACTGTACCAATCACAGATTGCCCCTTTAAGACAATCAATTTTTTCAATTTTAAAATTGCGAAGATCTATAAGGCTAAACGTCTTTGTGCATGCATGTTGTAGATATACGTACTGTATCTAGCTATGTAGATATCTATATACGGTATATCTATATCTATGTCTGTCTTTGGTACAGTACAGACATAGATATAGATATAAATATAGATATCTACATAGCTAGATACGCATATCTACAACATGCATACACAGTAGACGTTTAGCCTTATAGCTCTTCGCAAGACGAACGACCAACCAGGAGAGAACCCACCCAAGCCGAACTAATCAATCAGTCATGTGATGCCCCCATCCCCCTACACATCTCTATTCTTCTTCTTCTTCCTCCTCTCCTCTCCTCTCCTCTCCTCCTCCAGGCCCGTATAGTGTACGTCAATGTACACTATGTGCCCTCGAGAAGGCGCTTTAATCCTAAATGACTCACAGAGAGAGCTGTAGGTATAATACTTCTTTTGTATAGTCCCAGCTGGAATCCAACCCACAACCCTAGCTTTGCTTAGCTCCAGGCTAGTACTATGCACACATACTATGACTGTATGACATAACCAACCAGGGCTATCTCCTCTGCTCCTGCATCAGAGAGACAAGGTCTGGGCCGCAGTGGGAATCAGCATAATTCTGCTAACGTATAGAGCCCAGAGCCTACACACACACACACACACACACACACACACACACACACACACACACTCACACGCACGTACGTACACACACACACACACACACACACACACGCACACACACTCACTCACACACTCACACACACACACACACACACACACACACATATATACACACACACACACACACACACACACACACACACCCCAGAGCCTGGGTATTGGAGTTGGGGCTGGTGACACGGTACTGTCCCAATGGCCCCTGTCCCTGGCTGCCTATTGCATATGCTGAGGATGCTCTCCCTCCATCCCTCCATCCCTCCATCCCTCCATCCCTCCCTCCACCGGTCCACTGCTCCTCTCCTCCTACACTGTCATATTGCATCTCTCTATCTGACGGGAGATGGAGGGAAGAGAGGAGGAGAGATCTGCCTGTTCTCTTTCCTCACCTGTCTTAAATGACATTCAATTCCCTTGTTCAAGTCTTTTAATATATATTCTCTTTCTCTCTCTCTCACACACACACACACACACACACACACACACACACACACACACACACACACACACACACCAGGTCATGCAAGCCTCAGCAGCCTTCTCAAATTCTACACAATTGGAAACCAGACACGACCCACCAACCAGCCCACAGAATTAACACACACACACACACACACACACATACACACACACACACACACACACACACACACACACACACAGACAAAACACGCACGCAAAACACACAAAATAACACGAATCGAGAGAGAGAGAGAGGCAGAAAGAAGCTCAATATAGTTCATTTACATCACCCAAGTATATAAAAGCACAACACAGACTTTTGAAACATATCAAAATATGAAACTCTGCGCTGTAAATGCAACTGAAATAACACAGACACAGGACATTTCTAATCCCTTCAATACCTGTCAGAAACTGTTTGAAAACCACAGTATCAAAATCTGCTTTAAATCAGCTTCTATGCTAAAACCAGACTCCAGTAAAACACTGAAACATTATCAGCAACAATCAACAATGAATGATAATAGTGAAAATCTCCACCTAGAAACAGCCATTTACATGATCATAAATACATGCAAAACTCCCACACAGAGAAAGCCCAGAGTAAGTGTGTGTGTGTGTGTGTGTGTGTGTGAGAGAGAGAGAGAGAGTATGTGTACCTACAGTCAGGCTTCGTCCCACGGAGGAGAGAGACAGAGCTAACATCCAGACACAGAGCCAGCTCCACACTACCACTGCTGTGCCGCTGCCCGTCTGTCCTATCTGAGGCGCACACACACACACACACACACACACACACACACACAGTCTCCCTCAAACAACGCACTCGCACACAGAGGCTCGCTTCACACACACACACATACACACACACTGTAGCAACAGAGAATCAGCTGAGGGAGGTTCTTAACATGTTCACATCCACTCACACCCTCCCACCACTGCATATTTAAGATTCTCACACACACACACACACACACACAGACACACACACTGTCTCTTCTTTCTCTCACAGGCATCCCCGCACACGCACGCACACACACACAGACAGACACACACACACACACACACACACACACAGTGTCTCTTCTTTCTCTCGCAGGCATCCCCGCACGCACGCACACCCACGGACAAGGTAAAAGCAGTCACTGATCCAGTGTGTGATCCTGTGGGATTGTGTGCTGTGATGTAGTAGTCAGGGTGATGCACTCAGTCGGATCGGTTGAGCACTCAGCTGTCCCCGGAGCCCGATACACGGACACTCACAGAACACTTTATTAGGCACACCTGTACACCTTCCAAGCTGGGAGGAAGTGGTGTAATGGTGTGGGGTCTCTTCTTTCTTCTTTTCTTCACTTTGGGCTCGTTAATACCAAATCAATCATCGCTCGAATGCCATTTTTCCACAGCCTATTTGAGTCTTGTTGCATCCCTTCATGGCCCCAAGGTACCCATCTTCTAATGGCTACTTCCAGCATGATAATGCACCATCCCTGTCACAAAGCAACGGTCGGCTCAAACTGGTTTCATGGACATAATATTGAGTTCAGTGTTCTTCAGTGGCCTTCCCAGTCCCTACCCAGTATTAGTATAGTGTTCCTATTAAAGGGAGGCCCTACCCAGTATTAGTATAGTGTTCCTATTAAAGGGAGGCCCTACCCAGTATTAGTATAGTGTTCCTATTAAAGGGAGGCCCTACCCAGTATTAGTATAGTGTTCCTATTAAAGGGAGGCCCTACCCAGTATTAGTATAGTGTTCCTATTAAAGGGAGGCTCTACCCAGTATTAGTGTTCCTAATAAAGGGAGGCCTTACCCAGTATTAGTATAGTGTTCCAAATAAAGTGCTTAGTGAGTGTACAGTCCAGCTAATGGAGAACAACCCCTAGTCTACCCCTACAGTTCCTTACATTACACTCTCTCTCTCTCTCTGTCCTCCACTCTACTTCTCCACATTCTCCTCTCTCCCTTCTTCTTTTGATTTGTATTATATTTATTTTTACACACACACACCCACCAAAATGTGACTTTTTCCTGTAACACCCCCCTTTATGCTCTCCCGTGTCCTATGGGAGGGAGGTAAGAGGCTATCTGTTAGGAAGGGTGTGGGCTGCAGTCAGGCAGATGAGACTAAGGGTGATTAATGCTCTCCTAGCCAGTTCATCTGTCCACTGAGAAAACCTTTTGTGTTCCATTTACATGTAAAGTAAAGCAAGGTATTTATAATAAATATAATAGTACATTTATAATAAGAAGAATATAAAATATATTTTATTTATATTTATCTTATTATTTCGATTATTAGGCTATTATTATTATTATTATTTCGCTTTCCATGTCTCCTCTCTCAACCTTTTTTCCATGTCTCTCCTCTACTAGCTTCTTCGAACTTTCCAATCATGCTTTCTTTCTTTTGTCATCCTCTCATCCTCATCCCTCAGCTTCTCCTCCCACTCTCCTTCCAACCACTTCCTGGCGAGTGAATCCTGGTGATTCACAACACGGAGGGCTGCAGGGGGACCAGCTTAGAAGCACCCCTCCACACACACACACACACACACACACACACACACACACACACACAGACATGCACATGCACTCAAACACACACCCACTCACACCCAACAAATGGGCCAAATGAGGAATCATCATCATCAACCAAATGGAACCACTTCAGGGATTCCCTAAACTTTTCTGCCGAGTGTGCATCTCCCCTCTCTCAACCTTTTTTCCGTGTCTCTCCTCTACTAGCTTCTTCGAACTTTTCAATCTTGCTTTCTTTCTTCTGTCATCCTCTCATCCCTCAGCTTCTCCTCCCACTCTCCTTCCAACCACTTCCTGCCTGAGAACACTTGAGCTGTGGAACCGAATGGTGATTCACAACACGGAGGGCCGCAGGGGGACCAGCTTAGATGCATCCCTCCACACACACACACACACACACACACACACACACACACATGCACATGCACTCAAACACGCACCCACTCACACCCAACAAATGGGCCAAATGAGGAAGTCAGAGGAAGACCGGCCATCATCAACCAAATGGAACCACTTCAGGGGGATTCCCTAAACTTTTCTGCTGAGTGTGCATCTCCCCCTGCCCCCCCCCCCCCCCCCCCCGTCCCCGTCCCCCAGAGGAAGAGAACCTCTTTGGCTCCGCTCACTGGGAACACTAATGAATCTGATTTAGGATAAAAGTCCAACCTTGCTTTACTTTACATGTAAATGGAACACAAAAGGTTTGAACACAACAGACAGATGCACTGGGTAGGAGAGCATTAATCACCCTTAGTCTCATCTGCCTGACTGCAGCCCACACCCTTCCTAACAGATAGCCTCTTACCTCCCTCCCATAGGACATGGGAGATCATAAAGGGGGGGTGTTACAGGAAAAATCATTTTGGTGGGTGTGGGGGGGAGGGGGGGTATACTGTATGTGTGTCTGTTAGGAGAGGCTGGTGGAGGTAGAAAGCATAGGACGGGCTCGGTGTGTGTGTGCAGTGATTAGTGGCTAGCGGCTCCTCTCCCGCCTCAGCGCTCCAGGCTAGCGCCTTCAGGCTAGCAGCTCCCAGCTATTAATACCACAGACGGTAGCGACGGCGCTAGCTGGAGCTGGCGCTGCAGCCATCAATCCCAATCTGCCCGAGCGAAAAACCCTGGAGAGCTTTAATAAAGAGTTTCTCAGAGGAGGCTGGTGTTTCAGGGCTGAGACACAGACACACAGAGAGAGAGAGAGAGAGAGAGAGAGAGAGAGAGAGAGAGAAAGAGAGAAGAGAGAGAAAGAGAGAGAGAGGGGGGGGGGCAGAGAGGAAGACCACCAAGAACTGTCAGCCGCATGAACAAAAAGAGGAAAAAGGGGAGAAAAAGAAGTTCGACAGAGAGACAGAGGGTGTCGGAGAGGTGAACGGGTAGGCAGAAGAAAGAAAAGAGAGAGAGAGAGAGAGAGAGGGGAAGAGAGGGTTAGGGTTAAAGTTGTGAGAGAGAAAAGACAGAGAAGAGAAGAAGGATGTAAGAGGGAGATAATGGTAATGGATGAGCTATTCAGGCAGATCAGATGGAATGGTAGACAGACTCAGAGAGAGAGAGAGAGAGAGAGAGAGAGAGAGAGAGAGAGAGAGAGAGAGAGAGAGAGAGAGAGAGAGAGAGAGAGAGAGAGAGAGAGAGAGAGAGAGAGAGAGAGAGAGAGAGAGAGAGAGAGAGGGCATGGCTGACATCCCTGACATCCCATACTCTTTAATAAGGCATGGCAGTGTGGGTGTGCCAGCCAGGCCGGGCGAGGACACCAGAGATGGCATGCAGACTGGAGACACTCACTGTCCTGGCAGATCACAGATCAGTCACTGGGCAAAACGGGGCAGTAAGCAGGGCAAAACATTGCATGGTCCAAACTCCAAACAAAATGTTGGTCCCAATGTTGGCACTGTGTGTGTGTGTGTGTGTGTGTGTGTGTGTGTGTGTGTCAGATGTCTTTTTCATGTAAAGACAGTGCTCCGATGTCCTAGCCTGCTTACTCAGTCTGCCGTGCAGTCTGTGTGTGTATGTCTCAGCCATGGTGTGTGTGTGTGTGTGTGTGTGTGTGTGTGTCCTGTTATGTGCTGGGAGAAATAAGCAGACAGATGGCAAGCACACCAGGGCACAGAGATACCAACACAGAGGAGACACAGAGAACTGCACTGTGCCTGACCAAATTAATTACCTACTGGAATTGCTGTGTGTGTGTGTGTGTGTGTGTGTGTGTGTGTGTGTGTGTGTGTGTGTGTGTGTGTCTGTGCGCGTCTGTGCGCGCGTGTGTGTGTGTCTGTGCGCACGTGTGTGTGTGTCTGTGTCTGTGCGTGTGTGTGTGTGTGTGTGTGTGTGTGTGTGTGTGTGCAAATAGGCAGTCTGCCATGTGTTGGGGGATGAGCTGGAGGTTCTGCTATGGTGCTGGTGTCTGTGAAGAAACAGACCAGCTGTCACTGCTCACTGGGAAATGTGTGCAAACAGTAGCATGGTTCGCTTATGTTAAGCCCCTACACACCTGACGGACACACAAACACACACACACGCGCACACACACACAGACACACACCAATTCTGCAGGCTTCATTTTGTCAAGCAATAAAAACAAGCAATAAAAACTCTCTTTCCCAGAAGTCATAATCATGTCCTGTCAGACTGGCCTTAACTGCATCAAAATGTTACCCACTCACTTGAGGCGTCAGGAAAACACATTTAGATTCACAACACCTCCTCATCATACTGAACTGTGAGTTGCCCTATGCAGCATTTAGACAGGCCCCCTGAAGTTTGATGTTATATTTACTCAGCAACTCAAGTCATCTAACCTGCTGACAGTCGGAGAGAGTACAGCTTCACGCTTCAGCACACATAAAAGGGACGCCTGTCTCACA
>NC_137690.1:7619391-7659391 GCF_963989245.1 Nansenia antarctica
CATCTCTCTCTCTCTCTCTCCCCCCCCCCCATTCGGTAGGTGTGATTTAGTTTGCTTTATCCACCAGATGGTTTACATATTTGGGATTGGGACTATTACATTGGATCCATTATATTGGTGGTGGTGGTAGTGCCATGAATGCCCGCACACATGCATACACACACACACACACACACACACACACACACACAAACACACACACACACACACACACGCACACACACCTAAGCCTTTATGCTAGAGCACACAGGCACCTCTGGTGTGGTATAATTATCTGGGCACAATGCCAATGCAGTGTCACCACAGAGACCTTGCAACACACACACACACACACACACAAGCCTGAGATTCATATTCATCACGGAGAACTATAACTACACAACAGGAGCAAGATGGGATAGAGAGAGAGAGAGAGAGAGAGCGAGAGAGATGAGAGAGAGAGGGAGATGGGGTAGAGAGAGAGAGATGAGAGAGAGAGGGAGATGGGGTAGAGAGAGAGAGAGAGAGAGAGAGAGAGGGAGATGGGGTAGAGAGAGAGAGGGATGGACACAAGTGATAGATGGAGATGGAGGTAAAGAAAGAGAGGATGGAGGGAGACAATCAGAAACAGAGTGAGAGATGTAAGCAGAGAGAGGGAGTTAGAGAGATGGAGGTGAGTGATAAATGGACAGATAAAGAAAGAGAAGCATGGATGGAGAAATCAGATCCCCGTGTCTGAATAGTAAATGCTGTGTGTGTGTGTGTGTGTGTGTGTGTGTGTGTGTGTGTGTGAGAGTGCTGGGACACGGTGGAGACCCACCGTCCAGACGGCCAGCAGAGCAGAGACAGACTGGCCCAATGCCCAGACACCCAGAGCTTCTCCTGGGTCACTCTCCCTCCCTCCCTCCCTCCGTCCCTCCCTCTCTGCCTCCCTCCCTCCCTCTCTCCCTGTCTGTCTGTCTCCCTCCTTCCCTCACTCTCTCCCTGTCAGCCATCCTCCCTCACTCTCTCCCTGTCTGCCTCCCTCCCTCACTCCCTCCCTCACTCTCTCCCTCACTCTCTCCCTGTCAGCCATCCTCCCTCACTCTCTCCCTGTCTGCCTCCCTCCCTCACTCCCTCCCTCACTCTCTCCCTCACTCTCTCCCTGTCAGCCATCCTCCCTCACTCTCTCCCTGTCTGCCTCCCTCACTCTCTCCCTGTCTGCCTCCCTCCCTCCCTCACTCTCTCCCTCACTCTCTCCCTGTCTGCCTCCCTCCCTCACTCTCTCCCTCACTCTCTCCCTGTCTGCCTCCCTCCCTCCCTCCCTCTCTCCCTGTCTGCCTCCCTCCCTCACTCACTCTCTCCCTGTCTGTCTCCCTGTCTGCCTCACTCTCTCTCTGTCTGTCTGTCTGTCTCCCTCCTTCCCTCCCTCCCTCCCCATCTCTCTCAGACTCCCTGTCTGTCTGTCTCCTTGGCTGCCTACCTCTCTCAGACTCCCTGCCTGCCTCCCTCATTGGCTGCCTACCTCTCTCAGACTCCCTGCCTACCTGCCTGCCTCCCTCCCTCCCTCTCCCAGACTCCCTGCTTGCCTGCCTCCCTCTCCCAGAATCCCTGCCTCCCAGACTCCCTCCTCCCAAAATATGTACACACACACACACACCCTACTCCAGTGAGGTTTTAGTCTGTGAGTTATGCACACAAGCCTGCTTACCCTGTGAGTGAGACGGAGAGAGAGAGAGAGAGAGAGAGAGAAAAAGAGAAAAAGAGTGAAAGAGAGAAAGGTCCCCCTTCGCCAAGGGGGTCCACGTGATGGCCTGTGCTGGTCTCCTCACTGACGCATGTCTGGGGCTGGTGAGTCACCATGCAGCCAGGGCAGAGACCAGTCACCTCTCTCCTCGACCCAGCCCCGTCCTCCCTCACCTCCCAGAGGCCTCTCTCTACGGCCCGGTGGCGGTTCAGTCAGGCGTGAAGCCAACGGACCTGTTTCTCCTCAGCAGCCCACAAATTAGCATTAGCGTCACATTTAAGCTTCAGTGCTATTCAACACTCAGGAGGGCCTATTAGCGGATTCTGTGTCCTCCTCTCTGCCTTTCACGCTCGGACACGGAGCCTGACAGCTAAGCCCTGAGTGGAGACAGTGAAGAGGATTTCACATGTTAGCCAAAGGGGGGCAGGGGCGGTGGTCTTTAAAAAAGAAAATTCCACAGTCACTCCCGGGCTCCAAAAAGTGCTTACACTGCGGACCTATTCGGTGGTTTGAAACTCCGGCGTTTAGCCTTCTCTACCCCCTGGTGGTTCTTCTGAGGCCAAACAGGACTAATTAGCTCACCACTGAAATGCTACATTGACAGCGGTGCCAGTGCATGCCGAGGCTTACTAGCGGCCGGGTTAGTTATTCGTCAAAAGTAGGCCTATTATTCAAAGAAAGAGAGAGACAAAGAGACAGAGAGAGAGAGAAGGAGAGAGACACTCTCCCATATCTTTGGGAGCTGAGGCTGATGTTACCCATTAAAAAACCACCTCTCCCAATCTGCACCAACAACAACAACAACAACAACAACAGGGCTGAACGTTAAAACCATCATTACGACCAACGCCCCCTCCCCTCACCCCAAACACACACACACACACACCTCTCTCGTGTTTAATTTCAAAACTAGCAACAAAACCATTTTGGTCCTTGAAAAATGTTTGTTCCATTCACTCACAATGGAGAATGGACAAAGAACCTCCCACAGTGTCGAACGCAGCGGCTCTCTGTGCAGAGACAACGCCATTGGGTTCTTTTGTGTTTGAGAGAACAACACTTCAGGAGCAGTCATTCATGTCATAAAAACACTTTAGTGTGGACACACTTAGTACAGCTTAGTCACACCACAGAGGACGAAGCACTGAAAACACACACACACACACACACACGCACACACACACACACACACACACACACACACACACACACAGTAAATACAGGTCTGAACCTCCACCTCCGTAACATCCTCCTCCTACTATCCATTCATGCCTCTGAACCTGCAGCTGAGTCAGCAGAAGCTGACCCATAAGAGCCATGTAGAGCTCGAGGGCTGCTACAACTGCATCAATATTTCAAGGAAATAACTCATCATGTTCCTTTCAAAGAATAAAAGACGTCCCAGTCTGACGCAAGCACAAGGGTCGGCTACGGGCATCTTTCTTTAGGCTAGATCCTATTCTGAACCACGACACACACCCCCGCAACGTACACAAAGACACACACACACAAGCGCGCACACACACTTTGCTTTCGGTTGTCCATCGAAGTCCACTAACTCTAACGGTGAGCTCTTTGATGGCTGAACAGTGCTCTCCTGGACACACACACACACACAATAAAACAATTGGTCTCATGAGGGTCACCGACAGAGTATAATTCAAAATGTCACCGTTTTACCTGAGCTAGGACGTGCCAGCTTACATTAAAAAAGAAAAAGACAGTTAAGCCCTGGTAATCCTGCCTGTTCTGAGAAAACGCTGATGTCAAGTCAGACAGTAGGAGACATGTGAACAGAGGATTGAGGGATTTTCAATTTAATTACACACAGACAGACACACACATACACACACACACACACACACACACACACACACACACACAGGCTGAAACTAATGCATTCACTAAGAGGTGGCCTGACAGACAGACAGACACTATTAACTATTAATCAAGAGGGGACTTGACAGACAGACGGACGGAAAAAAGAGGAATGGAAGGAGAGGGGGAGTGATGGTGGCGTGACTTTGGTGGCCTCATACTGTGTGACAGACTTACTGTGTGACAGACTTACTGTGTGACAGATTTTCCTGTGTGACAGCTACAACACCATAAAACCAGAGACGCCAGACAAAATGGCCTCAACTGACAAACAATTACTCTAATTGATCATTAAACGGAAGGCAGAAACAAAACAAAGAAACCTGTTGGAGTCGTAACAACTGCCATATCCCGGCCCCAGGCCATGACAAAGAGTGGACCAAAACACAGTAGAGAACGATATTTTCTTCCAACATCACAAACAACTCATAAATACTTACATAAGAGTACTGTTACTCTGTGTATTGAGTATTGTTACTGACTGTGTGACAGTCAGTATACAGTATATAGTAGCATCAGTGTGCAAGGTGGGGTGTTGGATGAGCGAACCATGTACATGAAGGATGTTGAAAAAAGCCAAATACAAAACATAAAAGAAAGCCAAAGTAAAACTAAGAGGGGACCAGTGTCCATGGGTTGCCAGAGAGAGAAGGAGCCCACAGGCCTCATGGGCTTCTATAGGCCTGGCCACAGGTGTGCTTGAATGGACAGCCAATCAAAGCTCCTGCTGCCCCTCACCACCTTGCACTGCAACATAGAACTAGACAGAACAGAACAGAACAACTCTCCTGCAACATAGAACTAGACAGAACAGAACAGCACTCCTGCAACATAGAACTAGACAGAACAGAAGAGAACAACTCTCCTGCAACATAGAACTAGACAGAACAGAACAGAACAGCACTCCTGCAACATAGAACTATAGACAGAACGGAACACAAGCAGAGAGCAACTGCCAACATGCTACAACATAGCAGGGCCGTGACACAAGATGCAGTGAACAAACAGACATTCGCAAACCACCTGGGTCCTGCTGCTGTCTTTAACAGCTGAGAGACGCAGTCTGCACTGAGGTACTGTACAGCACACCACACACACACACACACACACACACACACACACACACACACACACACACACACTTAGGTACTGTACACCACACCACACCACACACACACTGTTCGATCAACCTACGCCAGCAGAGTTGTGCTTGTGCCGCACGACCTCCCCACAACGCCTGAGTATAAATGTGTCCCTCTGTACCCCCCAACCCTCGCTCACGGCGAACAACTATACATAATTAGCAATTAAAAAGAACAGGCATAATTGGCTTGCTTATATAACATTCTCGAACGAATGTTCAGTACACAAATGTTCCCCATTTTACCAAACGCTGGAGTTTAACTGAGGTCTCTCTCTACCAGGATAGATCTGTCTCTTTCTCTCTCTCTCTCTCTCTCTCTCTCTCTCTCTCTCTCTCTTTCTTTCTCTCTCTCTCTATTCAGTCTTGTGTCAACAACCACTCCATAAAGGTGTGAATGAGAGGAGATATAATGATAGGTGTAGAAATGGCACACAATAGCACACAAAGGGAACAAGAAGAATTGTTGACGGTTTGTTTCCTGTCATTTCACGCTGCAGGCCTTCAGAGGTCACACACCCAGAGACCGTGGGCGATGAACATTATTTGTTGAGAGTGAGTGAGTGTGTGTGTGTGTGTGTGTGTGTGTGTGTCCGTGCTTGGCTAAAATCTCTACTTTATGAGCAATAATCCCCTGCTTATTGATGCTCTGACAGCACAACATTCAAGAACATGACACTTGTTGCGACCAAGCCCGGTGGTCACAACAAAAAGGGGAGTCCACACATGATCAATTGAGTTAAAGTAATATATGTATTAACCACTGGACCACCCCAGGCCACTAATATATTTATTAACTTAAAGAATAAACAATATAAGAATGTAAGGTGAAGTCTGTATAAATCAGTAGTGTCTGTAGTATATGGATGGGCCCTGGACAGTCTGGCCAGATTGATGGCAGCTGCTGGATTGAAAAATCAGGTGTAGTGCTGAGGCACAAATGTGTACATTTCAAGCCTGCAAACTGCGACACTTTAAATGAATGTGCAATAACACTATGTGCAATATGACAACCCTAGGGTACATAAGGTTGCAGAGAAATAGGAAATGTTAGAATAGGTATAGCATAGCATAGAGTACAGCACAGTGTTTTATCTGTACAGTATAGTATAGTGGATAGTGTACATAGCCTTTATTTATGTAAACCAGCTCCTTTCCCTTCTTGGTTTTTTAGTTTTTTTTTCTTTCCTAGCACCAGGGGAGCCACCCATCCCAAATGTCGTTGTTTGGTACCTGTACTATAGCAATGACAATAAAGACCATTCATTCATTCATTCATTCATTCATGTGAATATGAATGTGTGTTGTGGGATGTTGTATGACGTGAACAAAACAAAGAGGAACAAAACCAGAAGCCAACCTGCCCGTGGGAGAAGAAGAGAACCAAAATGGCCGACAGGGTTCACCATATAAAGCCTGTAGGCCACACCTGCACAGGTGAACCACATCTGCCAACGACCCTCCCAGCCCCGCCCACACTGACTCCCTGAACCAGATAGGCAACCCACAGGGAAACCAGCTGACAGAGAGAGAGGGGGGCGTCACACACTGCTGCTAAAGTAATGGAGTGAGAAATGAGAGAGAGAGAGAAAGAGACAGACAGACAGGCTGACAGACAGAAAGAGACAGACAGACAGGCAGACAGACAGAAAGAGACAGACAGACAGACAGGCAGACAGACAGAAAGAAAGAGACAGACTGACAGAAAGAGACAGACAGACAGTATAGTAAAAATTCATAGCAACACACAGAGGTAATAATATAAATGCTATGGGGCCCCAGGGCTGTGTGTTTGTAGATAATAAATGCTCAGTGGCTGTAGGATATGGAGAGAGGGAGAAACGATACTGAGACATTTTGTAGTTATGTAATACCGGTTGCTTCTCCACCAAACGTGTTGAGCCTGGATGAACTAATGAGAGGAAAGTGGGTTGACCCAGCCATGATAAGATAGGAGAGCCAGGATGAAACATATCGGTGGCGAACATCCAATAAGGTACAGACAATTTAGATACGAGCGAGGTCAACTGAGAAGGATGAATATCCAATGAATCCTAACAGTGAAATTACTATGAGCTGGGCAGCCAAGGGCAGACGCTCTATGGACCGCCTCAGGCTGTTCATCTGTAAATAAAGTCTTATTGAGATGAACCTTCGATCTTTTTTTTGTATTTGTGTGGTGCCGTTCGGCTTTTTCCATCAGAGCTGTACATTTCTGGAACTTAATACCCAGCTCTAACAAACATGTTCCACTCTGACTTCAAGGCTTCAAATCAAAACTGAAATTATGGAATCAGGTGACAACCACTGACCACAGACCCAAAACGTTTTTCTTTCTTTTTTCCCCTGTATTTCTGTTTTATGTGATATTACTCCTGTCCTGTAGTTCTGTTTTAAATAGTTTATAACATCTGAGGCCGTATTTCCCCCTGTGGATTTACCTGCCCAGGAACTGCTGACATCATTTAGCTACCCAGCTAATTCAGGGAGAGTCAATGACTGTCCATTGTCCCTTTTAAATAAATGAATAATAAAAAATAAAAAGTATTTCAAAGTATTTCAGTTTTAGTCTGTGACAATTACGTAATTAAGTATTCTAAGTAAAGAATTCCACGACTACAGACAATGAGAGAGAAAAGTAAACAGTTCAATGACAACTATGGGAGTGTGTCTGGCTGAAAATGTCAGATGTAAGCCAGCGAGACAGGCAGGAAGTCAGAGGGGCTCGCTGGGTGTCTGACACGGCGCTGCACGCTGAGAGGCGGCGCTGAGGGGCAGCGTGGCGGAGGAAGAGAGGAAAAGGCAGAGCGGGAGAGAGCCAGGGACTCAGAACTAACCATCCAATCAGAGGAGACAGGGCCCAGAGGAGACGCATCAAACATTTATTAACCTCGCTGTCTCATACTGCACATCAACCGCCATTCTCTCTGAATATATTTATATTCTCTCTCTCTCTCTCCCCCCCTCCCTCTCCCTCTCTCCCCCTCCCTCCCTCTCCCTCCCTCCCTCTCCCTCTCTCCCCCTCCCTCTCTCCCCCTCCCTCCCTCCCCCTCTCTCCCCCTCCCTCCCTCCCTCTCCCTCTCTCCCCCCCTCTCCCTCCCTCTCCCTCTCTCCCCCCCTCTCCCTCTCTCCCTCTCTCTCATTATTAACCTTGTTGTCTCAAACTGCACATCAATTATATACCAGAATGCCACAAACTACACACCAGAACTCCTGCACCCACAGCAACATCACTGACAGTTACTTTGGCTGATGATCTGTACTATATATATATATATATATATATATATATATATATATATATATATATATATATACAAACACAAATACTGCACATGCTGCAAAGCAACCACATCAGCTTCATGAATCAGTCAACAGTTGAATATCAATTTTATATCGATTTCATCAACTGCCCACACCCGCGTACTGTAGGTTGTTAAATATTAATACCGTACTATAGGTGACCTCATGCTAGCCAGGGGAGGCTGGTGGAGGTGGAAATCGTAGAACAGGCTTATTCATCCCTCATTCCGTCCCGTGCATTAGAACGAGCCTCCGTCCTCCTATTTCTACCTCCACCAGCCTCCCCCGATGCTAACGCTAAACTGTACACATAAAGCCGTCGCGGTGCATGTTGTTAGTATTCCAGAGAGGACTCACCCACAGCTCCAGACCCATGGACACAAGACAAGGACTGAGGACACAGTGACGGAGGATTGTGATGGTTCCTCTCTGTCTGTGTGTGTGTGTGTGTGTGTGAGAGGACTGAGGATGGTGCCAGTCCCTCCCTATCTCTCTCTGTGTGTCTTAGAGGACACCCGGCCTAATTCACTTTCAACAAAGTCACTTTCAGACGGTGGCTGGGCTGGGGGGTTGGGGGACAGGAAGGGAGAGGAGGACAAGACAAGATGTGACGTCATAAGGACGGAGTGTGTGTGTGTGTGTGATAGGATTGGGGGAGTGAGATGTGACAGGGAGGTGAGTAGAGGCGTATTAGAAGAGAATAGGATCTCTGACTAAGCAGCTCATCACCCGGAGGCTGGCGGTGGAGTAACACAAGGTCTCTCTCTGTGACGCCGCAGTGATCTGGCAGACTCCTACTAACCATCCCCATGGTAACCTTGGGGGGGTGCGGGGGGGGGGCATCTGAAGGTCAGGTTGTGTTCCACCCAGGCAACATCCTTCGCATTCATCTCCAGAAAATTGTGTTTGATAATAATAAAATAAATAAACAGAAGTAATTCTTCCTTCTTCTAGCATCGTGACTGCCAATGGCCCCTGGTCCTAGCCTACATTTGTTTTTCTTTTTTTGTGTATGAAAAGTGCTGAGGAGGCCAGAGTTAAATGCAGGACAGTGGAGAGACGAGGCGTCTGTACACAGTGACTACATACATAGGCCTCGGTCGTACCGATGCTACAGAAATAACAGCCGGGCCAGACACCTGTTGGACTGGGTTTTCGTCACACGTCTCTCTCCTCTCTGGTTCCATAAACAAAGCCCGGGCCAACAGGCCTCTGACGAGGACAGGCGGGGCTGCTTTCCATAGTTCTGCTTTACATAAACCACTGGTGCCCTACTACAGCACCACGCCCGTCACACACACACACACACACACACACACACACAGAGTAGCAACTCCACATATACCCACACACACGCACGCATGCATGTACGCATTAACAAGCAAGCACACACAAACACACCACACTAGAGAGTGGCAAACACACCACACTAGCACCAGGTCCCTCTGTCTCACACACACAGTGACCAGAAATAAACCATGTCTGACATAAATAGATACACTCCTGCCTGCCTACATATCAGGACCCATCTCACATCAAACAGTCTCTCTGCATGTCAGTGTGGGTATATCTATGAAAGTGCATACGCCTGTCTCTGTCTCTGTCTGTCTCTCTCTCAAACAGCGCCACTCTCTGCTGTGCGTGCGTACGGTGTGAATGAAGGCCTTAATGGGGTTGTCAGTCAAAGGCTTCTGTGTGATTTATGACCCTGTCTGAACACACTGACAGGAGCAAGCGAAACTCAAAACTTTCCCTCTCCACCTGCTTTCACCACAGAGATGGCTGTTCTCCCTCCATCTATCTAACGAAGGACGTTGTTTGGAGGTTTGGGAGGACACAGACCACGCAGACCAATTTGCTAACAAATGATAGGTATTTAGTGATCCTAAAACTGTTGTTTGTTATATTGAGTGGGCTCTTCAATACTTCAACGTTCGTAATATGCAAAAAAACGGGAAACGTTTTTTTTCTCCAAAAAAGACACGTTGCGCTGATTTGCAAGACTTGGGAGTCGCGGCCCTATTCAGCAGATTTGACAGATTTGATTTTTTGATTTACTGTAACACTCAAGTTGTGGGGTTCATTTTCACTAGAACCATATTCTGTATATAAAACCCTTGTATGAACTCACTGTGATGTACAGTAAGTGTCTAAGTCAAGTTTCAAGTTCACATGACAAAGTGTAAAATTCTTAGGCTTGGGATCCTGACATTGCATTGCAGCACAAGACATAGGCATAATAAATCAAGCATAATTCTAGATAAAAAAGTGTCAAAGTGTCAGTAGTGCAGGATGTAAGAGGCAAAAAATAATAGGCATAGTACAAGATAAGGTAGCATTAGCACAGGTAAGACAAGACAGGTTTCACTAGCGGTGCCACTAGTGATAGATAATAGAGTTATACAGTAGTAAGGTGGCTTGAGCTTAGGGTTGCTGTAATAATACTACTAATAATAATAACTTTATTTGTATAGCGCTTTTCCTGCAAACGTTGCAGCTCAAAGTGCTTTAATCATTATATATTCTTTAATTTTTAAATTTAATTATTTAGCAATATTAAGAGGATGGGTTTTTATAATCTTAATTTAGTCATTTAAAGGCAATATTAAAAAGATGGGTTTTTAGTCTTGACTTGAACATGTTTGCTGAGGGTTGCATCCCTAATGTAAACTGGCAGTGCATTCCACAATTTGGGTGCATAAAATGAGAATGCAGCCTCACCAAATCTCTGTAGTCCAAATCTGTAGTCCATGCACAAGGGGTGAGCAAGGGGGAGATAGTCAATTGACTACAGTGGGCTTGTTCAAGAGTCTGATCGCCTGGGGGAAGTAGCTGTTGTAGGGAAGTAGCTGTTTGTTAGTCTGTAAGTCGCTTAGATAGAAGAGACTCTGATAAATAGCATTATTATATAATATTCACAGATGAGATGCTACACCTGGGAGAGCAGGGGAGGCTGGTGGAGGTAGAAAAACATGTGTGTGTTTGACACCATTCCTCATTCCAATCCATGCGTTACAATGAGTCCGTCCTTCGATTTCTACCTCCACCAGCCTCCCCTGTGTGAGATGCTATAGTACTTGACAGGGTGTATCCAGAGGGACGAGAATGCTGTTATCACCACTCCCTAGTCCTGCTTGAATGTAAGATCTGACCCATCGGGGTTTAGTTCAACGTCCTCAGCTGGTTGTGTCAGTTTGACATTGACTTCCATGTCTAAGGACGGACACACACACACACACACACACACGCACACGCACACACACGCACACACGTCTAACGTCGCCTTCCCAGGTTGACTTCCACACCAGAAAATGATGTCTTTCCAAGGGTGTGAAGTTCATTTCAACACCTGCTCTGTGGGAGAGAGAGGAGGCGACGCACCACGACAGCCCCTAGTGGTACAATCTCTCTCTCTCTCTCTCAGCATGTGAAAATAGATAACTCAGCAAGCGGAACTGGATTTGTGATATTGCATCTTTCATCATCTGGCATCTTTCATCATCATAATTTTAATGATGGGAACTATGTATAGCGCTACCTATGTCATATCTTATTAACGGTCACTCATTGGAAATCTCACTGAGTGGTAGTGAATAATGCATGCATAATATGTGTGTGTGTGTGTGTGTGTGTGCGTTTGAGTGTATGCGTGTGTGTGCGTGTGCGTTTGAGTGTATGCGTGTGTGTGTGTGTGTGTGTGGCGTCAGCATACTAATTACATTTAGTCAGCGTACTAATTACATTCAACCTATTTTAAAAGGAGAGAAAAACAGTCTCTTATTGATTTGGGATGCTGTCCAGGAAGAGGATTTAGGCCCAACCCGCTACGACTGCTGTTCTAAATGAGGGACCTCCTGTGTTTTAATATAGATTAACAAACAGCACATGGACCAGGCTTATACAAGATATACTGATCATCTCCTGTATTGACATACACACACGCTCACATGCTCACACACAGACACACAGACACACAGACACAGACACAGACACACAGACACAGACACACACACACACACACACACACACACACACCAATTGGGATGTCCTGTAGTGGGAATAGACTTTGAGACGACTGGCCTAGATTCTTTTACTCAGACTAAACCCCCAGAGAGTGTTGTTGTAGTCTATCTATTTCTGCTCTGTCTGGATTCTCTCTTCACCTCACTCACTGATTCAAGTCATGACTATTGCATGGGGTGTAGACACCACACACACACACGCACACACACACACACACACACACACACACACACACACACGCGCGCGCACGCACGGGCTGAGAGGCAGTCTCTCGAGCTCATTCATGTTTCCCTGCTCTTGCATAACATGACCTACATTCATAGGAGCACACACACACACACACACACACACACACACACAGGTGAATCAGTTTGAGATCCTGAGAGGCACACTTATAAGCTTCCTGTTCACCCTGTGACCTCTGTGCTTGTATGGCGGGGGGCAACATGGACAGTGCCTAGGGCACAAGATAACCAGAAAAGGTTACAGCTACAGTTTCCTTTTTTTGCTGTCTTTAATACGTTATTTATCAGGATATATTTACCCTCAGTTATGCATAAGGGGTTTATGAATTATGTAGGAACTATGTCAATTACAGTGAGGCACCAAAGTCTCCTATGCATCAACTGATGGTAATACTCTGGTGTCCTAACCTTAAAGATTTCAAGGTGGATGTCTTGGGAGTCTTTCCACAAAACTCATAGACTGTGTCTAGTATAGGCAGTGTGAGCCAAAGATTATGTTAGTTCCAGAGCATCATATAAACCCTGACTACACTGTGTGTGCCCACTCCAGCCAAACTCACTCCTCTCCTCACCTGGCAAACCAGCTTCACCTCTTTGCCAGCAGGTGGCGCCACATCCATTCTCAGACACATGCTGAGTCAATGGCAGTAAGTAACTCACAACTCATCTCACGTGCCTTCTGTTTACTGTAGACCAAGCAGCTACGCTAACATTAAAGCTAACTGGCATGTTATGTACTGTACGGTGTCCACATGCAAAGTGTGTGTGCGCGTGTGTGCGTAGATATATATATATATTTTTAAATATATATTTTTTTACTTTATGTGTGGTAGTGTGTCTGTGTGCGTGTGTGTGCATGAGTCTGTGTATGTCTGTGTGTGTGTGTGTGTGTGTGTGTGTGTGTGTGTGTGCATGATTGTGTGTGTGTGTGTGTGTGTGTTTGTGTGTGCGTTTAAAAGTCTTAGTGATGTGTTCTTCGATTGCATAATGCAATGTTCATGCTTGGGCTTCAGAAATATGACACAGCATAGTACCCCCGGGGGCAGCTCGACACATTACGCATGTTCACGAACGTCACGCGCCACATCCCATTACAGCGCTTCCACCTTCCCTGGCCTTAACGACTGCATAAACTCTGGGGTGTTTCTGCTCAAATTGCCCATGCAAGTCAAGCAGAAACCCAGTGAAGCATAGGTCATAATCGTCACTGCTGGAGCTGTAGGGAAAATAATGAAGATAGAAATATATTTCTGTGTTATTAAATACCTCACGCCTCACTGAAGTTACAACCCAGTCACGACACACGCACGCAATAACAAGATTCCTACGCCACCTCTCCCTCGCTCTCTCTGTGGGATAAAGGTTTAATTGCAGGTTATCATCGTAGCTGTGCGGCGTGAGTAGTTTCAGCAGAAGTAGGAGAGACAAAAGAGAGGATCAGAGAGAGTGAGACAGCACACGAGAGTGAGAGAGAGAAGGGGGGGGGGGCACTGTAATTTAAACTCAGATGACTCCAGAGGCTCTGTTCGTGACCAGTGATGAGGGCCATGGGCAAAGGTGTTAGAGACAAGAGAACAGAGAGCGTGGTTAATTAGTTTAGAATAGAATATTTGAAGTGATGGTTTCATACTAGGTACAATACAAACCCATTAGCATGACCAGACTAAGAGTATAAGAGGATACACACACACACAGACACAGACACAGACACAGACACACAGACAGACAGACAGACAGACAGACAGACAGACAGACAGACAGACAGACACACACACACACACACACATTGCTCTACACATCTATTCTGCATACGTATTCAGCCAAGTGGAAATAAAAACAAGAATTTACTTTTAGAGAGGTTGGATTGACATTATTATGAGAATTCAGTCTGCTACTGTTCCCAGACTGTTCATAGGCTCCAGACAAGGGCCTTTATGGGAAAAGAGGCCTGCTTTGTCTTGTTTCCCATCAAGGAAACACAAAGGGAGGGAGTGTCTTTAGAGCGGGTCTTTTCCATTGAACCAGGACTGCCAAGTTTCCTGATGTTCAGTTTTTGTTGTTGGACTGGATAGAAGACGATTGATTCACGTTATTGATCCTGATAACATTTTGTATGTTGATGTATAGTGAAGGCAGATGTAGACATTTCCCCACGGATGAGGTGAGAGACAGAGAGGTGTGTGTGTGTTGATAACAGTCTGGCCAACGTCACTAGACCCTTTTTCCTCTGAGAATAAATCAACTCTTAAACCATCTATTAAAATGGGATTTATCAGTTGGCCTGTATGACGTTCTCGATACGTCCCTTCCAAATCCCCTATAATCCAGACACTCAACAGGTTTATGAAATATGGACATTTACGAATGTGTGTGTGCGTGCGTGCGTGTGTGTATAGTACGGTAGATCACACAGATTATATCTGCTATCACAAAACACTGATTAACGAAGGGGTTCACACCCAAGAGTCATATATTATACCTACATTTCTGATTCTAATGTTTATTAAGAATCATAGGGGGGAATGTGAACAATATTTTGTGGAGTGAAGGATTTGAACAATATTTTGTGGAGTGAAGGATTTGAACAATATTTTCTGGGGTGAAGGATTTGAACAATATTTTGTATCCCAATATATTAGATTAGATTTATTACAGGAGGTGAAGATGCAGAGTCTTACAAATCTAATCAAATTGTTTACCAGACTGATCCAGATCAACACTGATCAATGTTTTCAGATACCAGCTGCAGGATGGTCTGATGAGGAATGTGAGATGGGTGCTTATAGGCTTCTGTCTGTGTGAAAAGATATTGTTGTCGGGTTGAAGTTTGAGAGCTGGAATGAGAAAGACCCGATACTGTAATGATGTGATGTTGGACTATTGTCATCTGCTTTGAATCATGTACATAAGCAGGTTAAGAATCATGTACATAAGCAGGTTAAGAACGCCTATCACAGGCCAGGAACCTACACAAGTTCACTCCTAGGGACTGGCGATGATCAAGGACTGGCGAGCTAGGGCCAGATGGGATGCAGAGCACTGGAGGTGACCAAGTGTTGCTAACCACCCACACCGCCGTGAAGGTCACCGAAAGGGTTGTATGGTGCATGTGTCCCATTGTAAACTATACAGCTGCCAGAGGAACCTGAACCCTGCCAACAAACCAAAACCCTGCCAACAAACCAAAACATACACAAGTGTTCATGACAGGAAACACCAAAAACAAAATAACCTCCTGTCAACATCACCCCCTCTCTGAAGAGTAATCTGCTCTATGCCCTGGAACCTAAAAGAGGAAATGGGATGGGAGTGGTTATTGAAATGACAGGCTATGCGGTAGTTCATATCTTTTCGTGTTATGGAACTTTTGTGTTCACTGATTTTTTGTTTGAGGGGACGTGTATCATGCACACACATAGTGAGTCATACTCACAAGTACTACACACAATTAATCTGTTACTCCATTTATTCATTACATGTTTCTTGTTTTTCGTATGTTACAAATCCTTAGAATGTTATGAATATCATTTGAGTTTATCATATAATAAAAGGAAAGAATGTGGAGGATTTTTAACATGTATGAATTCTGTAAAACGCCCATGGGAATATGTCTATAACTGTCTCCATGAGATTGTTGAAAGTTCATCTCTGTCCTGTTTATGAACACTCTGCCCACAGTTGACCACGCGCTGGCCTGAGGGGTCATAAACATCGATGGAATGCAGGCTCGCTATTGCTGTTGTGTGACACTATACAAGACATGGGTTTGTGTGTGAGTGTGCTCAGTCTATCAGAACTTTTGAGGTTCAGTAGGCTGGGTCCAACTCGAGTTGTGAAAGACCATTTCTTTTCATAAATATTATACTTAGATTTAAAGTTGCCATCTTGAGTCTCATTGAAATCTACGACAACTCCCACGTGTTGATCAAGAATGAGAAAGAGAAAGAGAAAGAAAGAGAGAGAGAGAATTACACTGCCTTAGGGTTTTACTTTTCATTCTTCTTCTCATGAACCTGTTCTTTCTTCCCAAAGCCTAACCAGGGATGGGGTTTTTTTCAACCATTTCAGATGCTTTTATCCAAAGCGACTTACAATTAGAGATTATAGGGACAGTCTCCCTATAGTAATTTAGGGCTCAGGCTTCGTTCACACGGCAGTGAAATGTGACCCAAATCCGATTTTTGCCGACATGTGACTCAGGTCGGATTTATGCATAGCGCAAGTCACATGAAATCTGACTTTTTAAAATCCGACCTGGGTCGCGTTCAGAGGTGGTATTATATCGGATACATGTCTGATATTTAGCAACGCGCCCCTTTTGTGACTTTTACGTCACTCTAGTAGGGTTGCCACATGGGATTGACAATTTACAGCCTAACCAGTCTATAACCGCTAAATCCAGTAGCCCATTCGGCGGTAACCCGCCCCATCTGGCAACCCTGCACTCTAGACGCAAGCCATAGCTAAGCATTTGGCTCTCTTTTTCCTCATCCTTCTTCTTTTGACCACTTGCTCATATCTTTGCCGGCTTCCGCTGCACAAAAACTTGAAAATGAAACCGGTTGTAACGTTATCATGTTATCCATGGTTACTTCCGTAAACAGTGCGCTGCGCGTGACGTCATTGTTATTGTCCTTCTGCGCATGCGGGTCTGTTCAGGGCCATGGAATGTTCACACGGGAGTCAATGTAGGTCAAATATAGGTCACATTTTAAAGTAATGTGAACTGCCAAATCGGAATTGAGCATCAAGACCTGCCGTGTGAACGAAGCCTAGTTGTGGTGTTCCCAGGTGGGATTTGAACTCATGACCTTCTGATCACCAGTCCAACTCACTATATCCACTAGGCCACCACTAGCCCATGTCTCAGTAGATTCTGCTGCGACCGATACACTAGGCTAGTCCCTCGTGACAGACTCTATGTGCAAAGCAGCTAACAGGTCTAACAGGACTACTGTATACAGTTGAAGTCTAATGTTTACTTTACTTGGTTGAAGTCATTAAAACAAACCATATTCCCTTAAACCTGTCTCCCTCTCCTTACTAACCATATCCCTTAAACCTGTCTCCCTCTCCTTACTAACCATATTCCCTTAAACCTGTCTCCCTCTCCTTACTAACCATATCCCCTTAAACCTGTCTCACTCTCCTTACTAACCATATCCCTTAAACCTGTCTCACTCTCCTTACTAACCATATCCCTTAAACCTGTCTCCCTCTCCTTACTAACCATATTCATTAAACCTGTCTCCCTCTCCTTACTAACCATATTCCCTTAAACCTGTCTCCCTCTCCTTACTAACCATATTCCCTTAAACCTGTCTCCCTCTCCTTACTAACCATATTCCCTTAAACCTGTCTCCCTCTCCTTACTAACCATATTCCCTTAAACCTGTCTCCCTCTCCTTACTAACCATATCCCTTAAACCTGTCTCCCTCTCCTTACTAACCATATTCCCTTAAACCTGTCTCCCTCTCCTTACTAACCATATTCCTTAGACCTGTCTCCCTCTCCTTACTAACCATATCCCTTAAACCTGTCTCCCTCTCCTTACTAACCATATTCCCTTAAACCTGTCTCCCTCTCCTTACTAACCATATCCCTTAAACCTGTCTGTCTCCCAACCACACGATCTGACAAGCAGCCTGTCTCTAACATAAACACAAGCCTTGGCGCGTGACTTCCTGTCTCCAGCCTGGCTACGTTACGGCCGACTCCCCTGACCCAGCCTGCCTCACCGACAGCTGGATCACGTCGGCCTCTGCAGCGCCGTGTCTGGTCCAAGAACCAAGAACAGAACCAGAACCGGCCTCCGTCAGAGCGAGGGCAGTGGGATTTAACGTCCCCCCCCGCCGGCGAAGGCGAGTGAAACCGGTGCTCCCATCGTTCAGGATTTACAACAGGTCTCAACCGCACGTCGTCCCGTTAATTTACCCGGGGGCGATTTATGACCCCCCCAACCCCCCCCCCACCCCCAACCCCAACCCCCCCCGCTTCACACACTACTTCCTCTGCTCTGCCTGTGTCCCACCCTGCTCACCCGTCCCTCATTTTAATCTCACCCTCACAGATTGCTGCTCAACATATTTACATATTTACGTAGAGGACAGAGAGAGAGAGAGAGAGAGAGAGAGAGAGAGAGAGAGAGAGAGAGAGAGAGAGAGAGAGAGAGAGAGAGAGAGAGAGAGAGAGAGAGAGAGAGAGAGAGAGAGAGAGAGAGAGAGAGAGAGAAGAAGAGAGAGAGGGAGAAGAAGAGAGAGAGAGGGAGAAGGAGAGAGAAGGTGGTTCGGGGGGGTTATATTATACTGTACACTGGGCCCATCACTAGAAAGGGATAGGCTGGGAAATCTAAAAAACGTGTTTGAATTCATTACTATAAGATGATTTAGGTACTGTGAACCACTGCAGTATTCTATACGATATTCATGACTGCACTGTATAGGCGCGTATATATATAACTTCCTGGCAGCCCTGGAGTTCCTATATTTAAACCGCCCGCTCTGTTCTAGACATTTTGAAATAGGTCTCCCATTGAGAAGCAACAGGAGGGCTGAGGTATTCAATTCAATATCATTTTCTTTATCTCCTAAGATGGTGCCAAGACGTCCTAGCGTACGTAACTCACTGTATAATCAATATCGTGGCTTTTTAGGCGATTGTGAGGCTGGCGAAGCCCTGGGGATGAGACAACACTGATTGATGCCATACCTGTCTGTGTTTACTAGGAGCAACAGCTGCCTGCAACACGGCATGTCAAATAACATCTTGCACAGATCAAGAACTGCCATATATGACAACGTTAAATAAAGCCAAATCAACCAGAACAGTACTAAAAGACGCTACGCAGACACACCTTCAGCAACAGCCACGCTACTCAGATAGGTGCAGCAGATGAACTGCCCCCTGGGATGGCACAGAGAGGAACCGTCACTCGAAACTGAAAGAATAAACGTCTCGTGATTATTATCATTATTCACAGTGAAACCAGGTGTACTCATCATCTTGAAAGCGAGCGTGAACCGTCTTGCGCATCATTTGCTGTTCTCTTTCTGGTACAGCTCATTTGCAACTACATTCAATATCCCCTCATCAGTGCGGAACACAGCGCTCATTGAACTGCAAATAGGTCGGTGTTTGATTAGCACTGTGTTATTGTCTGGTTAGCAGCATCCCCATGACAACGGATCATCATATCTGCTATTGTCCCTTCGCCGGGTCGTTGAACTTCAAGAGGAGCATTTCTTGAAATAAAAAGAGGAGTTTTTAACTAGACTTGATTGCGTCCCGTAAACCTTTTCCAACGCGGACGGTCGTGGAAAAGACAACCCACTCACATCTGGACGTAATCGCACAGTGAGGAGGAGGGTTATGAAACGGCACGGTTCCTATCACGGTTCCTATCTCCTATTGTGGATAGATAGATACATCCACAAGTCAAACAGTCTAGGCACCGTCTTCTCTGTGAAGCTCTCGAGTGTTTGACTTCTAGGACGGATTGGCTTGACCGATTAAACAGGTAAACAGAGAATCCTGCACGCTCAATTGCAGTTTGAAGGGCATCATTTGCTAATAATCTAATTTGCTGCTGTGTCATTGCCCCTGATTGCCCTCACCCAGCCAATTTCATCTTCTCTCATTCAGCCACAGTCTCTGTGAAATGAGAGCCCTTCCCTTAATAGAACACGTCTCTCAGTGCAAGAGGACGCAGCTAAGGGTCCCATGCAATAGATATAACACCATGCAATAGACTAAGATACATTGATTGAGGGGTTTAATTATCTTGTCACTTCTCCAAATTGCAGTGATTGATCATGTGTGGAGTGTGTGTGGGCGTGTATGCATGTGTGCGAGTGTGTGGGTGTGTGTACGTGCACGTGCATGTGCATGTGCATTCTAGTTTGTTTGTTCAACAGACTGTGAAATCTGTATGTGCACAGAAATGGAGAGAGGAGTGTGTAGGTCTGTACAGTGTGTGTGGGTGCCCGTGTGTGTGTGTGTGCACGCTAATTTGTTTGTCCACCAGACCGTGAAATCTTTATGTGCTTAGAAAGAGAGGGAGGAGTGTGTGTGTGTGTGTGTGTGTGTGTGTGTGTGTGTGTGTGTGTGTGTGTGTTTGGACAGGAAGGAAGTCCTCAGCAGGACAACACTCTGGTGACAGGAGTTACATCTCCATTGTTTCTGTTCCATTATTAGCCACAGAGGCAGAGATGGCCCAGCGATCAGTCCCAACATCTGAGAGCCTGAGATGTAAGAGAGTCCCGTCAGTTCTGAGTTCAGAGTCCTGCTGCTCTTGGAAGCCGTCGGCTTCCGTGTTGTAGTCGGTAGACGTCGTTCGGCAGCACACAGTAGGTCTGTTCCTCCTAATCCGAGAGGACAGCGGCAGGGGAGAGACTGGAGGACGACGCTGTGGGGGGACGCAATGTCACACGGTCGTGTTCCCGTCTCACACTACACTGTTTGTCCTCCACAGGGCCGCTTTCGTCTGGTCTCACAGCGCCAGGCCTCTTCCTACAGGGGAAAGGGTGTGCTGTGCTGTGCGTGTGTGTGTGTGTGTGTGTGTGTGTGTGTGTGTTGCGTGTGTGTGTGAGTGTGTGTGTGTGTGTTGCGTGCAATGTCCTGTGTGTGTGTGTGTGTGTCTGTGTGTGGGTGTGTGTGTGTGTGTGTGTGTGTGTTGCGTGCTGCGTGCTGTGTCCTGTGTGTGTGTGTGTGTGTGTGTGTGTTGAGTGCAGTGTCCTGTGTGCTGGTGCTGCGTGCTGTGTTTGTGCGTGTGTGTTTTGAATCCAAAATTGTACTGTACAGAGGGAGGGAGAGAGGAAGGAAGGAGGCAGGGAGTCTACGGAACACAGAAACTCCATGGGATTAACTGTTAAATTAAATTAAATTAAATTAAATTAACTGTTTAAGCGTGTCGTCCTGACTGGTTTACAGTACAGAACTAATACATGCGTTTTACTTGACTGCCTGTCTGTAAGCCTGGTATGCAGAGAGAGATCCAGAGGGACAGGTGCTTAGTGTTTTTGATTAGATCTTTAGCACTTCTCTGTGGCAGGAGGCATACGGACAGACTGACAGACAGTTACACTTGTATTGCTCTAGACTGTGTTGGTCAAACCTACACTAACGCTACAATGTGTTCCTCTCCAACTCCTGATGTCCAGCCCCAGACAGACAGACAGACAGACAGGCAGGCAGGCAGGCAGGCAGGCTCTTCCAGACAAACAGACAGACAGACAGACAGACAGACTCTTACAAACAGACAGACAGACCCTTCCAGGCAGACAGGCAGACAGGTAGACAGATACAGACTCTTACAGACAGGCATGCAGACACAGACAGACAGACAGACAGACTCTTACAGACAGAGGCAGGCAGAGACAGACAGACTCTTACAGACAGACTCTTCCAGACCTCCCTCTCGGTGCACACATCCATCACTAGCCTGCTAGCAGCAGCAGCAGGAGCCTGTCAGTCATGTCTCATCTAACGAGCGTCCAGGGAGCCCCCTGAATGAGGCCACCGCACCAACCAGCCACCACGACCAGCTTCCTGTCAGTCCATTTACAAAACCAGGCCATTCACATAAACTGAGACAAGTAATGATGATACACAATGAAATACCATTGGCTTCTTACCAGTTCAAACTACTTCTAAACATAGATAAGGGTTACGATAAGGAGGGGGATAAGTGAGTTGATGATAAAAAATCTATTTCATGTTTCGGTTCCGTTTTTGACGTTTTATCCCGTCTTGAAAAAACTGTCAGAGACGCTTGTGCAGACTGTCCTGTTAAGGGAGAGAGTGAGAGAGAGAGAGTGAGTGAGTGAGAGAGACAGAGGGGATTTAATTAGTAATTCTCCCCCTCAGAAGACCCTGGAGACCCCAGAGTTCAGGGCAGCAAGGAGGACACAGCTGTGATGGATAGCAGGGCGACCATCCTCAGATACAGCTCCTGATCATCCCTATTATAACAGCCTCCTGGCTTGGTACTGGAGCACTGAGGCATCTGAACCAAGCACATCAGGGGAGGGGAGGGGGGGGGGGGGGAGGAGAGAGCCTAGAGGTTATAGAGGCCGGCTAGCAATCGGAAGGTCACTGGTTCGTTCCCCCACATCAGTAGGGAGCTGCATGTGAGCTGGTGACTGGAGGGTTACTGGCATCATATCTAAAAAAGGTGCCTACCACTGCCGTTGTGCCTTTGAGCAAGGCACTTAACCCCTAACTGACTATGGCTGACCCTGCGCCCGGAGCGCAAAAACAATACATTTCGTGCAATGACAAAAAAGGTCGACTCTAATCTAATCAGAGCAGGCCCAGAACCAGAGCCAGGCGAGAGCCTCTCTCTGGGGCATCTTCCCATCAGTGATTGAAGCTGCTCCTCACCCGGTCTGACAGATATGGAGTAGCAGAGGAACGGAGAGAGCCTCGATCAGCTCCAACCAGGCTGACACATTAGCAGAACTCTCACTGGGGTTTGGTGTGGCTACGAATGAGACTGCGGACACCAGTGGAACAATAGGTTGGCTTCTGACCTACAGGCAACAGATGAAGTTAGCTGATTCACTAGTAGCACTATCAAAACAATCTAATGGTTGTTTGGGTATGGGCTGATTATGACATAGGAGGAAATGCATGCTGCGCAGCAGTCAAGAGGGGGATGGAAATTCAACACAAGCCAGACACTTTTACACAGTATTCAGACACATTATTCAGAGTAATGAATTCATCAGGATTCAGGGGAATGCATTTGACACCGTGTGACAGATATCATTACGGAGCCGTGATAAAACTGCAAACGCTACGGGTGATATTCATCATTGTCATTGTGAGAGAGAGAGACACACACACACACACACACACACACACACACACACACACACACACACACACTCTCATCAGAGGCTTGCACTGGGTTAGGGTTACACACCAAAACTGTTACGGAAGGAAGTCACACCCCCCAGTGCGGTTACTAGCCGTCCACTGTGCCGCCTCACTGTCAATCACTGACTTGTGAGTAATTGTCACTGATGTTCTATGTACCTTCACTTCCCTTCACTCCCTGCTTAGTCTTCACCGTGTGTTCACCGTTGGTTGGTCGCTTCGGGAACGTAAGCTAATTGAATATATATATATATATATATATATATATATATATATATAAAGACCATTCATTCATTCATTCATTCATATATGAGTACGAGACTGTGTTCTCCCTCTTTGTTTCTGTGATTAAGTGTGTGTTTGTAACCTGTCTTGTCTGCACTTCAGACAAAAGCTCCATTTGTTTGCTCTCATCTGCCTCTCTTTATCTGCTCTGCACCTGGGTCCGCTTACTATACCAAAAGGTTACACAAAACACACACACACACACACACACACACACACACACCAACAATGAATCACCCTCCTTCACTCTCGTAATGAAATGGTGAAACTGTGAATTGAAACTGCAGTCGCTGGCATAAGTTCTCATTTCATTTAGAAAGTGTAGGCTTAATACAGAGTTCAGGGAGCCATTATAGAAATGAGAGATGTTGCAGACCACACACAACAAGGTGAGATGTCCCAGAAAGTCTTGTTTTATACTCCTTTTCATCCAACATTTTTCAATCACTTTCATTTTACCATTTAGCTTTTATCCAAAGCATTTACATTTACATTTTTGGCATTTAGCAGACGCCTTATTCCAAAGCGACTTACAATCGATACATTTGACTAAGCAACTGAATCATCAATTCACTTGTTCTAGCAAGAAGAGTGATCTAGCTCAGGCCAGGGGCCATTGGCAGTCTCAGTGATAGAAGACACTTTTTTTTCAAAGCCACTTACAATTAGAGATGACTGGGACAGTCTCCCTGGATGAACTTAGGACTAAGTGCCTTACTTACAAGGACACACTAGTGGTGGTCTTCCCAGGTGGGATTTGAACTCATGACCTTCTGGTCACCAGTCCAACTTACTGGGACACTCTCGAGTAATTTAGGGCTAAGTGCCTTACATAAGGACACACTAGTGGTGGTGTTCCCAGGTGGGATTTGGACTCATGACCTTCTAGTCACCAGTCCAACTCACTATCCACTAGGCCGGCCTCCACCACCACTACATTAACTTTTTTGACATTTAGCACCATCCTTCACTAATCCCCATCCTTCACTCTCCTAATGAAACTGTGAGTTGATACTGCAGTCGCTAAATTGTTTCGCATAAGTTCTTGTTTCATTTAGAAAGTGTAGGCTTAATGCAGAGTTCAGGGAGCCATTCTAGAAATTAGAGATGTTGCAGGGGGGAGGGTTGCTGGCAGGGCTGTGCGAAGCCCACAGATCGCGTCGCTCACCGGCCCCGCAGCCCACAGATCCACCAGCCCCCCAGCCCACAGATCCACACAAGAACTCATCGTAGACTTCAGGCACAGCCCCCCCACCAAAAAAAAAAAACATCAACATCTTTGGAGAACCCATAACGGACTCTTTCAAATTCCTTGGCACTCACATCAGTAACTCCCTCAAATGGAACACCAACACAGACTTCATCACCAACAAAGCCCAACAACGACTATTCTTTCTCAGACAGCTCAAAAAATTCAAAGTAAAACAAAACCTCCTCCTTCAGTTCCACACCGCCATCATTGAGAGCATACTCACCTCATCCATCACAGTCTGGTACGGCAGCTCGGACAGTAAATCAAAAAGCAAACTACAGCGAATAGTAAGAAAATCATCCAAGATCATCGGCACCCCTCTCCCATCAGTTGAATCACTATATCTCAAACGCACCACAAATAGAGCACATAAAATTATCTCTGACCCCTCCCACCCTGCTCACCACCTGTTTCAACTGTTGCCCTCTGGACGGCGCTACCGATCCCTGGCCACCAAAACCCACAGATCCACCAGCCCCCCAGCCCACAGATCCACCAGCACACAGATCCACCAGCCCCCCAGCCCACAGATTCACCAGCCCACAGATTCATCAGCCCACAGATCCGCCGGCCCCCCGTAGCCCACAGATCCACCAGGAGTTCTCCCGGTTCTCCAGGTGGCCAGTCCACTACTGGACACACCAGTATCCATACTGATGACCACTATATGAACTCTCTGACATATGAACTCTCATATACACATATACAGTAGGTTATTATCCATAGCCTGTTGCATAATAAGGTTATAGTCAAGTCAGCCTAATAGATACATCCTTAACATTAATAATGTATAATCATTTCTGTATTCTGACTTTGTGCCGTTTTCAGTCATCTGGAAATACAGCAGCTTCCATTGCCGGTATGAAGCCTAACCAGACCAATGAAAATTACACTTGTATAAAACCAGTATCGACAATGATACAGAGACATAATATTAGGCCTAAAAAACGACAGAAACCAATCCGTAACATCCGCTGTTAAAAGCTTAGTTGGCTGCCCCCCTCTAACAGTGTTAACAGTATTAGACATACACTATGATCAGTATGATGAAGTTCAGATTTCATTAAGTACCCTTCACCTCGTCACCGGAATGTGGAGTGTCACTGAGATTAAATGGGTAAGAGGTCCTTGGCAACAACAACACGCTCAGGGTAAAAAGTGCACTTGAGGTTTTTTTTCGTGTAGTGAGAAAACCGCTTACACAGGCATCTGGCTGGAAGCTCTACAGAACAGTTCAACTGCCTCTCAGGGGGCTGGGTCCAGACACAGTGTGACAGAAACAATCAAGAGGTTTAGTTTATCTCGGAGGAGGGTGGATTTCCTATATTGAATGAACCCGGAATCAACCATTGTATAGGGGACCAGGACAGGCTCCCCTGAAGACTGTGCGTCCTCCAGTCATCCTCTGGTTACAACACTGCACATGCCTGTCTGTCTGTCTGTCTGAGGCCCTGGAGGTTAAATGGTAAATGGACTGCACTTACATTGCACTTGTTTTATACTCCTTTTCAGCCAACATTTTTCAATCACTTTCATTTGACCATTTAGCTTTTATTCAAAGCATTTACATTTACATTTTTGGCATTTAGCAGACGCCTTATTCCAAAGCGACTTACAATCGATACATTTGACTAAGCAACTGAATCATCAATTCACTTGTTCTAGCAAGAAGAGTGATCTAGCTCAGGCCAGGGGCCATTGGCAGTCGTCGTGATAGATTACACTTTTTTTTCAAAGCCACTTACAATTAGAGATGACAGGGACAGTCAATGAACTGTCGCCTGTTTCCAAAGCGCTTTACAATGGCCTCTCATTCACCCATTCACACACTCACACACACACACACACACACACACACACACACACACACACACACACACACACACACATTCAGACACCAATGGCGGCAAGCTACCATGCAAGGCCCGCTTGCTGAGAGCAATTTGGGTTTCAGTGTCTTGACCAAGGACACCTCGACACCTCGACACAGCCGCCCTGCATGCAACGTGAGTGACACCAGACCAAGTAAAGAGAGATCGTTCAAATCCATCTTTGGATGTGGGTGCTGTCCTCTATAGGTTGCATAATTCATCGAGCCTAGACTAACCTTTGACCTTTAGGTCACGTGTATCTCACGTGTATCTCAGCCAGTTTACAGGAACGGATGGATGTGTCCCTCCATAAGCATTGCAGGCCTGCTCCTCAGGAATAGTGTAGCCAGCCTGGACAGTATACGCCAGTGGAGACTGGTGGAGGTCGAAATCAGAGGACGGGTTTATTGTAATGCATGTTTGATACCATTCCTCATTTCATTCCATGCACTACAATGATGAGCCTGTCCTCCGATTTCTACCTCCGCCAGCCTCCCCTGATGTCAGCATTATAAGCCTACTACTACTACGGCCCTGTCCAAAAGGTCTGGAACTCTCTGGCACCGGGGTAGTGTGCTTGATGCTTGAAGACTAGATCATGTGATTTCAAATCACACAGTGAGGAGTGCATTGACAGGAACAGCCACCTCTCAAAACCTCACAAACTCAGCAATGAGAGTTGTGATACAATGACAACGATGTGTCCATGACATCAGTGACTCAAGGCTAGTGATGCATCATGATGATACCATGTTTACCTACCTACCACCAACCTTGTCCTGTTTCTATAACCAGCCATAAACCTTCATCACCCACCTTCAGAGCCATCCACTGATGATCATTGCACACACACCCCCCCCCCCACACCACTCAACTTATAGTCTAGCAGGAAGGGCCCTCAGATTTTGAGATACCCCTACCCGAGGTAGAGCAAGTTACAACAATGATTTTTCTTATCTTTAGGGTCTCCCATTAATGAAATTGATTGTTGTAAAATTTTATTTTTGGGGAAAAGATGTTTTTTTGGTTGTTCTTTAGAGCTACCCCAATCCCTGAAAAAGAGCCAAATTAGACCAGGCCGAATATGGGGAAGGTGACAAAAAAGCCCATAACTTGAGAATGATCACTCTTTTCCTCTTCAGATTTGCTGAGGTATGAACCAGGTGGTTGTCCTACATCACCAAATAGTCAGACAACTATTTACCTAAATAAATACTGAATTATAGTCCTGTAAACTTAGCTTTAGTTTAGACGGAAATTGTACTTTTTGGTGACAGGAACATAGGACTCCATCACTTTTCTCTCATTTATCAGAAAAACAGAAATCCCTGAAAAATATATCATTACTGAATTGTCTAGGGTGCTATTGAACAATAACCAGTAGTTGTATGGAAATATCTCATACAGTTCTATTGCAAATGAGATTTCTTTAGACATAGGCCTACCTCTTCTCTGATACAGTCAAATTCCGAATGGGGGATAAGTGGCATAATAGCCTATAAGTTAAGAATGCTCACTCTGATGGTCATCATATTTGGAGAGGGAAATACCAGGTGGCTGAACTACATCACAAAATAGTCAGAATAAGAGTAACCCAATAAAATAAAGTGTGTTAGTTCTAAATTGCAAGCCTCTAAAACATAGGTGTAAATAGTACAGGTTTTATTAAAACTGGAACCTTAATTCAAAGTACAGTATGGAAATAATTGTGAAGCTTGACAGTGGAACACTCTCTGCCACTCTGGTTTGAGTGACAGCTGCATGTTTCAAAACATTGTAGCCAACTGGTCAGCAGCAGCCATAACATTCTCCATCTCAGAGGGAGAGGGGCTGTGGATTGACAGTTCTGTTCAGATGATCACCAATCTAATGACAGATAACAGGTAACACATATGTCCAACTATGATATTAATATGTTGTTGAATATGTTGTTAGATTTGTGAGCTTTTAAACTATAGTGCAGGCATTCTGATCTAGGCAGAGGCTAGCAAGCAGAGGCTAGCAAGCAGAGGCTAGCTAGCAGAGGCTAGCTAGCAGAGGCTAGCTAGCAGAGGCTAGCTAACAGAGGCTAGCTAACAGAGGCTAGCTAACAGAGGCTAGCTAACAGAGGCTAGCATAAATTAATTGTGTGTGTGTGTGTGTGTGTTTTCCATATTTACCAGAGTTCACTGTAACAATGGAGCCAACAGGGCCAACGCAGACAGCTAGCCAGCCATATTTACAGACACTGGATGAAAAAGTCTGCTTATTATGTGAAAAAGCTCTACAAGGACATCAAAATAATCCATATGTCAAGAATCCCACTTTACAAGGACTCAGAACCATACTGAACGTTGCTCAAGGACGAGATGATGAAGTTCATAAGAGACTATCGCCCCACTCAGATGACATACTGTCCTTCAAGGTCAAGGTTTCATATCACAAGTCATGTCGGGCCAGTTATTCAAGCACAACTAACTATATGCCTACAACCAGTGATCAAGAACCACCCCAGGATCAGTGTCAAAGTAAAAGACTTAGACTGTCCAGAGACACTATATTTGACATCCGTAGCCAGTGTTTCATTTGCAGCCAATGTTTCAATTGCAGCCAGAAATTCACAAAGAGAGAAGGCCTGACCCCTATCTGTACCGGTACAGGTGAAAGTACAAGGTCAAAGGTCCTCAATGCAGCCTCAGAGAGGTTTGATGAAATAATACATCACCGTATGCTGACCTATCAAGATCTTTTTGCCTATGATGCAAAGTATCACAGAAGTTGCCTAGGACACTATCTTTCAGAAAGGAACATTCTATCAGCTCGAAACAAACATTTAACAGAAAAGAAGTTAAATGAACATGAAAGAGCTTTCATTGAGCTAACTGAAGAATTAACTAAGACAGTTTTTTCAAAGCATATGACTGTCACAACACTGAGTGCTGTAACTGAGAGCTATATAGGAAAACTGAGTACAGCTACAGAACCAACAATGTATAAATCCTGGAAACTCAAAGAAAAGTTGATCCAGCATTATGGGGATAAACTCATCTTCATTGAACGTCCTGGAAAATCTGATCTGATCTGTTCTGGTGCCATGACTGTTGGCCATGCAATGAGAGAAGCTTCTCTCCTCAGAGAAAACATAACAGAAGACAGGGAGACAATGCCTCCACAGAGAACAGAGACCCTCACTGACACTCAAATCCTCCACCATGCCCTGGACAGCTGTGATTTGGATAATGAAGAGGTTCAGAGGTAAATATTATAGACCAACTATCTGCCAGACACATGCAATACTTGATTGAAATGGCTCGGATATACTGTATGTTAATGCAATATAATCCAATATTAAAATGTTAAATGTGTAATGTGCACTGGAGGCTTCAAGTTTCACATTACACTTGTGTAAGTCAGACTAGCATTTGTCCAATATTCAAGTTACACATTATTTGTGAGGTCACACATCATAATCTAAGGAATCTGGAGTGTTGTTGTTTGTAAGGGAATTTTGTTAAAGATTGAATTTTATGACAAAAGATGCCTAATGACTTGTTCTTGAATTTCAGATACATCAAGCCAGGTAGGCGATCTGAACCACCAGCAGTTCTACCACAGGTCCTCAAATCAGACAGCACAAAAGCTCAGGCAGCAGAAGGCCAAGACTTACTTTGGAAGGTGAGCCGTATCATGAAAGAAGAAGAACAGAGAATCCCAGGATGGTCTGCATTCAATGCCTATGTATCCACGTCAGACATCCCATTAACAACAGTACAATATATGCCCTTCATAAGAGCTTCACCATCAGACCTATCTACAATCTATACAGCTCTTTTGCAGCTCACACAGCTTGCTCAAGAACTGGGACAGAGGCATATACTTGTAACTGCTGACCTTGCCATCTACAGCAAAGCACAGCAAATTCTGTGGAGCAAACCTGAAGCTTTGGATGGCAAGATCACCATGAGAATTGGAGGAATGCACGTCACCATGGCCTTTCTGGCAAGCATTGGGAAGGTGTATGCAGACGGGGGCCTCTTTGACATGATAACCGAGTCTGGAGTCTATGCTGACGCAACAGCTCGGCAGATGCTTCAGGGTAAACAACTGACAAGAGGTGTGAGGAGCATCAAGGTTGTTTCAGAGGCTCTGTTCAGGCTCTTCTGGATGGCACTGGTCTCCTGGCTGAACAAAAAAGGCCAAAGTCCATTGTCTGCTGAACAAGAACACCTCCTGCGAGATGTGCAGCATGCCTTTCATGGCAACGACCAGGTCTCTGCCAGACAGTTCTTAAGTGAAGCGGAGACAGACCTTCCTGAACTGAGGAGAAGAATACAACAGTTTTCAGAGAGGGGAGTTCAACAATCAGCAACTTTTAAGTACTGGCTGAATTTCCTCAAAGGGGCTGATCTCTTACTCAGAATGCTACGATCAGAGCGTGAAGCTAACTTTGACCTTCATCTCAACTGCATGTCTGAAGCAATACCATGGTTCCGGGCTGCTGGCAGGATGAACTATGCAAAGTACATGCCAGTCTACATAGCTGAAATGAAAGCCCTTGAAAAAAGCCAACCAGAGTCCTACAAATTCATGAGAGAAGGAGGGTTTGTTGTGCGGCGCTCAGATGAGAGAAACTTCAACTGTGTAGCCACCGATCAAGCACTTGAACAAACTATCAACAGAGAAGGAAAGGGTCAAGGAGGCATTATCGGCTTCACACTACGAAAGGGAGCTCTGAAAAGATGGCTCATTACAAGGCATGTCACCAGTGAGTACTGCGATGCCATGACAGAGCTTTGTGATGCAGCGGCACATGCACCAAAATCCCACAAAGAACATGGAGCAGCCCGCATGGACAGGGATGAGAGGGAAACTATACAGATAATGGAGTTTGTGCAAGACAGGCAGAACCCATTTGATTTGGAGAAAGTTCCCGATGAGCTCATCAATATTTCAAGTGGACAAGTAGCATCACAAAAGGTGGCAAAAGATCTCTCAAGCTTTCTGGAAGATGGAGAAAAGCTAAATGCTAATTTCATTGATGAACGACTTAAGAGTGATACACCAAAAAGTTTCTGGGATCCTGAGAAAAGACATAAATTGGCAACATTCACAGATATGATAGCAGTAATAAAATCTAGTAAATCTAAGCAGCTTCAGATGGATTCCGATGTCCTCTTCAGGAGACTCCTGGCTGTTTCAAAACAAAGGGACGTATCATTGGAGAATGTGATGCGTCATGAATTGGCTGCTGTCCCACCCTCTCTCTTCTATGACGATGGGGCGATGAGAAAAACCACAAAAGCAGACCTTGCAAAAAAACTGGAGTCGGTAGTAGAAGTGATGCAAGAGCTGTCTGACACCACAGAGAAATCTGCATACATCATTGATGGCATGGCTATGCTTCAAAGCCTCCATGATTCAGCCTTCCAGACCTTCAGTGAGCTAGCAGAATGCATCCTGAAGAAGATCTTGTCACTTCTAAATAGAAAACAAGAAATGCAATGTGTGGTCATGGTATTTGACAGGTATGACGGCCCACAGTCAATCAAAGACCTGGAGAGGCAAAGGAGAGGTGCAAGTGATGGAAGGCCTACACATGTTATCACTGGCAACACAAATGTCCCAAACTACAGGAAGTACTTGAGGAGTAGTGGAAACAAGACTGCACTGTGCATGTTTGTGAGCAACTACATTGTCACTGCAGCCCCACAGAGACTACACTCAGATGACTCCATCATCTTGGCAGGTGGATTTGATAAAGGGGAGGAGGTGAAGAGCATCTGCACAGCAGGAGTCAGCAGTTTGACATCACTGTACAGTGATCAGGAGGAGGCAGACACAAGGATGGTGCTCCATGCCATACATCTTGCAGAGTCATATTCCCGCATCATTGTGAGGTCTGATGACACAGATGTGGAAGTACTGCTCATATACTATGCAAGCAAAGAAATGTTTGGTTCATCTCTGGTGTACATGCATACAGGCCATGGAATGAGAGAGAGATATGTCCCCATCAACACCATATCTGAGAAGATTGGAAAAGACATGTCTAACTGTCTACCAGCATGTCATGCACTCACTGGCTGTGACACAACAAGTAGTTTGTACAGAATAGGAAAGACAACAGCATTCAACAAACTCAAGACCCATCTCAGCGAGCTCAAAGATCTGGCCCATTTTGGACTCTCTGCCAGCTTGGAAGAGTCTTTGCCAGTCGCAAGAGAATTTGCGCTTCTCCTATATGGAAAAAAGAAAATGGAAAATGGATTGATGTGCACAAACCTGGATGAACTGAGGTTCATAATTGCATCAACATCTGATACAGCCTCTGCAAATCTGCCGCCAACAGAGGATGCATTTCAGCAGCATGTGCAGAGAGCAATGTTCCAGACAGCGGTATGGTGTCACAGCCACATGCCCAAACCCCTGTTATGGAGTCCTATTGGCAAGGGGTGGATTATCAGAGATGGGGCCATTCAACCTGTCCTTTTTACAAAACCCCCAGCACCTACAGAAGTGAGAGACATCACTCATTTATATTGCAAAGATGCAAAGTGTGGAGAGAGTGGAAAGTGCCAGTGCCTCTCTGTTGGCCTTCCCTGTACAGAGTTCTGCACCTGCTGTGCAGAATGTCAAAATGTGTCCCCTAATGTTTGAGGACTGTATTTAATTGTACTTTGAATTAAGGTTCCAGTTTTAATAAAACCTGTACTATTTACACCTATGTTTTAGAGGCTTGTAATTTAGAACTAATAAACTTTATTTTATTGGGTTACTCTTATTCTGACTATTTTGTGATGTAGTTCAGCCACCTGGTATTTCCCTCTCCAAATATGATGACCATCAGAGTGAGCATTCTTAACTTATAGGCTATTATGCCACTTATCCCCCATTCGGAATTTGACTGTATCAGAGAAGAGGTAGGCCTATGTCTAAAGAAATCTCATTTGCAATAGAACTGTATGAGATATTTCCATACAACTACTGGTTATTGTTCAATAGCACCCTAGACAATTCAGTAATGATATATTTTTCAGGGATTTCTGTTTTTCTGATAAATGAGAGAAAAGTGATGGAGTCCTATGTTCCTGTCACCAAAAAGTACAATTTCCGTCTAAACTAAAGCTAAGTTTACAGGACTATAATTCAGTATTTATTTAGGTAAATAGTTGTCTGACTATTTGGTGATGTAGGACAACCACCTGGTTCATACCTCAGCAAATCTGAAGAGGAAAAGAGTGATCATTCTCAAGTTATGGGCTTTTTTGTCACCTTCCCCATATTCGGCCTGGTCTAATTTGGCTCTTTTTCAGGGATTGGGGTAGCTCTAAAGAACAACCAAAAAAACATCTTTTCCCCAAAAATAAAATTTTACAACAATCAATTTCATTAATGGGAGACCCTAAAGATAAGAAAAATCATTGTTGTAACTTGCTCTACCTCGGGTAGGGGTATCTCAAAAACTAAAGCCTTTTTTGAGGACTTGCTGCTAGACTATTAGCTTTTGCACCGCTGCTGTTTTGCACACACTGTACATATAACCCTAACTGTACATATTGTATTGATATCCATTGCCCATGTTCTGTACATATCATACTGTACATATCTTCACCCTTGTCTGTACATCTGTACATATCACACTGTATATCTGTCCATACTTTTATGGATTTTGCACTATTGCAAGGTTAGATGCCGAACTGCGCGTCGTTGTCTTTCTACTTGTAGTCTGTCAATGACAATTAGCCTACATTTAATCTGAATCCATATTGGACTTCAAGAAAAAACGGTCATTGAGAAATTGATAAGCGCGAGATCACGTGACAAACCAGACGCACCTGTCCGAACAACAACTTAGGCTCCCCTTAACCCTTTTACACCCACTTCAAAGCAAATGTGTAGCCTATTTTTTAATAAAGTGATTCTAATAAAATATATGATGACTTTAAAAAAGACGTGTGGTTGGTGTGATTATGTACATTAAAGGCTGCACTCACAGAATCACTGGCGTTTTTACGCAGCTGTTCCCCCTCCTCTCCAACAGCCGAATCGACCACCAGCTTCTCGAAGCACGCAGACCCCAGAGACGAGCTCTTCTGTTGGGACGAGATCAAATGAGAGACGATGAGCTTCGGTGAGCCGCCGTGGTGTCCCGTTAGCTCGGGCTTGCTGGTCGACGCTCCGGCGGGGGTCGCCCCCAGCAGCTGTTGCAGAGGTTGTTGCCCCCCCTCTGGGTCCGGGTTCCCGCAGAGGGTCTTATCGCCCCCCGGGAACGGCCCCGGGGCAGAGCAGAGCAAATTGGGCTGGGACGACGAAAAGACCCGGTCCAACTGTTTCTTTTTCCTTTTAAACATCCACATTCCCGACTCCGGCTTATTAATATGATCCTTTTTATCCCTGTCTGCGCTGCTGCGACCCAGTTTAGGGCTCAGAAACGGTTTGGTCCTCTCTTGGAAATTCTTCCACATCCTCCGTTGGTAGGACATCTGTTCCTGCTGTCCCTGTCCCGGCTGTCCCCCCTTAGCCGCGCCGGGGGGGCTCTCATCCTTGGGTTGATGGTCCTCCATGGTGCTCGTACAGCAGCCGGCCAGCCCTCCTGTCCTGAGCGCGGTGCGCCGCCTCCTGTAGTCAATGTCACCGTTATATAGCCCGATGATGAGGATCCAGCGCAGCACTTCCACTGATGATCAGATCACAGTGCCAAGGAAGAAAGCGCTCAAGACGAAGGGGTGTGTGTGTCGCTCTTCGGGAGCACGTTTGGAGCCTCTCGGGGGCTGTGTGGGGAGGAGGCGTGCATCTCACGTCTGTGTGGTTGCCAAACCGTTTCTGATCGGGCGGAAATGTAAATGGTTTCGGAGAAGTAAACTCAGGCTGCAGCGTATTAGGCAATCAGCACCGTCAGACTCACTCAGCACCATTCATGCAATGACGATTATGAACAAATTACATCATCATCATATTTAGTAGTAGTAGTTATTTCGTTCAGTGCGTTCATAGAGGACTGCTATATTGCATGCATACGATTGGAAGTTGACCCGTGTTGTTGGAAGATGGGTTAATGACGTTTGCAGTCTGCAAGGCGCCTCCTCCTGGTTAGAGTGCGAATTATGCAATGACAATCCGGGTCAACTTTTTCTCCAGGGCGTAAAGGGAACACAGTACTGTCTCCAGGCCTTCAGAAAGATGTTGATATTCTTACGTTGTCAAGACACACATCCGAATCAGAATCGTTTTGATTCCCCAACGTACAATGCAAGCATGCACATTCTGTGAATTGAATCTAATCTGAGTTCAATAAAGTAGTCATACATTTGTCATACAATTACTCAGCCTTCAGCACACATAGATTTTAATATTTTAATATGTTAAGCCACTCACACAGGAGTGAGGCCTGCAGCTAACATCAAGTTTAAGAAATGGTCCACCTCTTCATTCCTCCCCGTAATTCTAACCATGCCCCGGGTCAAACCTTGGTGGGTTTAATATACATATATGTTTGATTAGGGAATACAGAACTCCCTGGTTGCATACTGTACTGCCACTAGAACATATTTACATTTACTCTGTGTCTATCAGAACTGATGGGTACATGTGTGATATATCTGCAATGTCCCCCCTCAGCTGTGAATAAATGCGGTCTCTCCTGCCCTCTCTCTCTTTCTCTGGGAGGGAGGAGGGAGGAAACCCACATCTGATGGCTGTTTTGGGTGAACTCCAAAATCATTACTCCACAACATCGAACAAACGATGGTCCTTATGGTAACATAAAATTGCTGAGTGTGTAACTTCAGCTGTCCACCCACAGTATCTCACACTCCTATCTACAGTAGGCTATGATGTCACTTTATGTTAGAAATGTACCCATTTCAGCCCGCACCTCCATCAAACATCTGCTAATGTGGCAGCTGATATCTACAGTAAACATAGGCATTCAATGTGTCCAAAGATTACAAGCATTGTAATGTTTATTCATGGAGGTAAAACACTTGTTAGTAATCCAATGCTGGCAGAGGTCCTTATTGGATGAAAAATTACATCTGACACTCACACACACACACACACACACACACACACACACACACACACACACACACACACACACACATACACACACACACACACACACACACACACAAACACACACACAAACACACACACACACACACCTGTGGAGGTCAAAACACAACCATCCTCTTTACAACTATGATGATGACTAGTATAACTAGGAATAATAAAGTGTAAGGGTGAGTCATCCTCATCCCACATCAAAAACAATAAATGAGGGGCAGCCCAAGGACACAGATGTATGGACAGATTTATGTTTCAGCATCATATGAGGACACGCCTCGTGACTGGTTATGAGGTGGGGACACAGGGTCATGATCTACTCCAGTACACACACACACACACACACAGACACACACACACACACACAGACACACAGACACACACATACACACGTGTTATCCAACTCCTGTGCGATATTCTGTTGAATGTATATTTTGTGTTTATATGTTTCTTGCCTGAAATGTATAGAATTCGCTAATTTTATTTTAAAATCTCATTTAAAAAAGAATAAATGGTATATTATTTTGTAATAATAATAATAATAATATGTAACTTATATTTTGTTATTCTTGTCCTCTTATGCACCCGCAATGGAGCCCCCCCCCCCCCCCCCCCCAGCAAAAGTATCTCACACGATGTACGACGTACTTGTATTACTAAAGTGACAAATAATAATAATAACAATATTGTATCTTGTATCTCGTGTCTTGTAATGACTGCATGTTTATCACCACTCAGATCCAGTGGAGGCTGGAGGTGGAGATACAATGCGTGTTTGGTACCATTCCTCATTCCATTCCATGCATTACAATGAGCCTGTCCTCCGATTTCTACCTTCACCAGCCTCCACTGCTCAGGTTCTATAGCCCTACCATATGACCTGACATCATGAGCACAGCCACTGACATGCAGTACTATAGTACATATATACTAATTATACTATACTATAGTACTGTAGTAGTACTGTAGTAGTACTGAAGTAGACACCAAACCAGCAAACCATGTTTCACAGTATCTTCAACTTCCCTCAGTTTCCTGGGAGGTTTAACATAATAGAAAGAAAGGAGCGTGCCAGCTCTGTTGATGTATTATGATGACAAATACGTGTTTTCTTATCTCGTATACTCTGGCACAGACTGTGTGTGTGTGAGTGTGTGTGTGTGTGTGTGTGTGTGTGTGTGTGTGTGTGTGTCTGTGTGTGTGTATGTGTCTGTGGTCTGTGTGTGTGTGTGTGTGTGTGTGTGTGTGTGTGTGCGTGTGTGCATGTGTGTGTGTGTGTGTGTGTGTGTGTGTGTGTGTGTGTGTGCGAGCGTGCGAGTGTGTGTGTGTGTGTGTGTGTGTGTGTAGCTGTGTGAGAGAGACCGAGGTCACTGTCACAATAAACTGTCCTGGGATCCCATTTGAGTAAGTAGACTCTGAGGAGTCGATGTTGAGGAGGTGCCAAGCTGTTACCCTGAGATTGGCAGCGGCCCTGGCAGAGTGCCTTACAGCTGAATGATGACTCTCTGATGACTCTCTGATGACTCTCTGACGCGACGAAGTGTCCCTCGTAAGGGCCCTGACGAAGGGCGGTTCATTCACGGACACGCCGGCACACCTGAAAGACACTCCAAACGCTTCCTCTTATAGCGCTCCAATTTGCTTTCGTTTTTAAAATGATTCAGTCCGATTTATATGCGCATATTGGCACGGTTGAATTAGCACATTTTTCATGTTTAAAGTCGTTTAGAATCTTTTTTTCGGGTAGAATGATGTGATGTGAATAATGTTCCAAGAAATTGAGATACTGGGAAATTGAGATACTGAGAAATTGAGATACAGCACATTTAGCATTCTGTTGGATTAAAGAAGGTCTCTCACTAGGTGGATTAATTTGGGGGATTAATCACAGTGGCAGTCTGGATTTTAATGGGCATGGTATTGATCCGAGTATTGATTATGAGGCACTAGGACTAAACTTTTAAATGAGGACGCCTACTAGAACTTTCTATGAGGGCCTACTAGACCTTTTTATGAGGGCAGATCCTTATCTATCTAATCCTTATCTCTATGGGACAGTTCCTGTACAGGCAACAGAGAGTGTTTCCACTTAGAACATTTCTGTACCTCAATGCTAAGTGGTCACGCTTTGTTTTTGCTATTCATTATATTCATTGCTGAGGATTTGAAACAATTTCCCTAGAGGAGATATTCGCATTTAGTCATGCAAGAAGGGGCCACTTAAACACAAGTTTGCGAAATATGCAATTGACCTTCAGATAAATTAGACTCTGCATTAGTAGCATTTCATTTCAATGAAGGACATTAGCAGAGTTGTGCACTATTGGAAGCCACTTGGAAGCAGAAACACCCAATCAGGAAGCAGTTGCCAGGCCACCAATGCAAATACGAATTAGTTCTTATTGGCCTGCCTGGTTAAATAAAGGTTAAATAAAAAATAAAAAAAGTTAGAATCGGCTAACTCCCAATCAGGAGGCAGTTAGAATGGACTAACGGACAATCAAATAGAGCATAGAGATGAACTTCTGAATACAAGCCAATTCATTTCATGGCCCTAATTGAAGTTGACAAGTGTACTTACATTGACAAGTGTAGATACATTTATTTCATTTTTTTTTTTTAATGTATTTCACTACATTACACAATACTACTCAGTGTTGGTGACAGCTCTACCGGTTTGCCTGCTGAGCTGGGCTTCTAAGCAACACCTTATTTGATGTTGCCAAGGTCAAGCTGGCACACCCCACTCAGGTTTAGTGCAGTTACCAAGTGACCAACACAAACACAGTCAGAAGCAGTGGAGACCGAGGACCAGCATTTGTTTGTGAGTAGATGATGACTACATTTATTCTCTCTAATAAGTTTGCTTCATATTGACCATGTATAAACTGTATATATCGATAGATACTAAGTATGTACTGTTGGTCTATCTACTGTAAAACATGGGTGGAGGTTGATAGCAATCTCCTAAAACAGAATAATGCCTAAAGTTCTAGCGTTGTAACTGCCAATGGTCCAGGGTTTTGGCATATTTCTATGATGACTGATGGATAGATGATTCACTTAAGTCGCTTTTTATAAAGGCGTCTGCTAAATGTAAAAGCTGTTGTACTCACCAAAAATATTCACCCCCCAAAAAGAAGATCTGTTTTCCTAGGAGCCCGTTTTGAAGAGGTGTGACCATGTCACACGAGGCAATGTTACAACCGTACCAGCCTGACGACAGGTATGTCTTATCAAAGTGTTTTCGACGTTGACCTTCAGCGAGAGAGTCCCACTCCTATTTCCTCTCTAGCAATCCCCTGAGTTGAGATCCAATCATTTCTGCCGAGAGGAGACATATTCTATCTTCTCCTAGAGTGTGTCAGTGATGA
>NC_137690.1:7666891-7679391 GCF_963989245.1 Nansenia antarctica
TAGAGATGCCAAGCGTGTCCCTGATTCAGACGGAATGCTGAAAGAACAGCTTGCTCTTGGGCTTAGAGATGATATCTTAAGAAGAGAGATCAAGAGGAGACTGAAGGAAAATGAGAGTCGTACTTTTGCTGAGCTAATGCAAGACGCCATCTCATGGTCTGAGGAGGAAGAGGTTCAGGGGTCTGATAGTGCGCAAAGCAGTTCCCGTGCCAAAGGTGCCATTAATGCTACCAGGGCTACCGACGAACCTGCTTCGCAGTTGACAATGGAGATGTTGTATGAAGCAATACAAAAGTTAGCCATCCGTCAAGATGAACTGTTCCAGATGATGGGCCACAGTGGCACTGGCATGACACAAGGGAAAGGCGAGAAGGCAAGAAGCCCCCCTTTGAAAAACGAAGATGGGCAGTTCATCTGCTACACGTGCAATGAGCCAGGACATATCAGCAGACACTGTCCTCTGAACAGGGGAGCTATGGGCATAGCACGTCCTCCACTCAGAAGGGATGGGCCATCTGGGCCTGCAGGAAACGACCCCGGAGGGGCGATGCGCCAGAGTCCAGGTACCCCTGCAATTAGAAGTCACCTGGCAAGGCAGCCCTGTAACACTTCTCAAGCCTCAAGTGTAAGTGCCTTTGGAAACTGCTTGGTCGTTGAAGTGAAGATAGCAGGCGTGAAGACTGACTGCCTGTTGGACACAGGCTCAGAGGTGACCACAATCCGGGAATCTTACTTCAGAGAGTACTTTGGGAAGTCGGCGTTGTCCTCAGCCAACTTGGTCCAGCTCGCCGCTGCCAATGGCCTCGAAATTCCCGTCCTTGGATGCCTGGAGGCGGAGGTAGAGTGCATGGGGAAGACCGTTGGCAGGAAGTGTGTCTTTGTCCTTAAAGATGAAAGCCCAGATGTGGAAGAGATGAGAGGCCTCCCAGGTATCCTGGGAATGAATGTTCTAAGTGAACTGAAGGATCTTTTCGTTGCCACGGACGGCATGAAGAAGATGAATAAGTATCGGGAAACAGAGGCTAAGGTCCACAGGGTGATAGCGAACATCAGAAAAGAGGCAGGGTCCCTCGGACAGAGTGACCGAATAGGATATGTTAAAGTGGCAGGCAGAGAGACAGTCATCATTCCCCCACTCAGCGAGCGCATCCTGGAGGGTTCGCCTCGACTACAGAGAGGGCTCGCCTCGCCTACGGAGAGGGCTCGCCTCGCCTACGGAGAGGGTTCGCCTCAACTACGGAGAGGGCTCGCCTCGCCTACGGAGAGGGCTCGCCTCGCCTCGCCTACGGAGAGGGTTCGCCTCGCCTACGGAGAGGGCTCGCCTCGTCTACGGAGAGGGCTCGCCTCGTCTACGGAGAGGGCTCGCCTCGCCTACGGAGAGGGTTCGCCTCGCCTACGGAGAGGGCTCGCCTCGCCTACGGAGAGGGCTCGCCTCGTCCACGGAGAGGGTTCGCCTCGCCTACGGAGAGGGCTCGCCTCGCCTACGGAGAGGGCTCGCCTCGCCTACGGAGAAGGTTCGCCTCGCCTACGGAGAGGGCTCGCCTCGCCTACGGAGAGGGCTCGCCTCGCCTACGGAGAGGGTTCGCCTCGCCTACGGAGAGGGCTCGCCTCGCCTACGGAGAGGGCTCGCCTCGTCTACGGAGAGGGCTCGCCTCGCCTACGGAGAGGGCTCGCCTCGCCTACGGAGAGGGTTCGCCTCGCCTACGGAGAGGGCTCGCCTCGCCTACGGAGAGGGCTCGCCTCGCCTACGGAGAGGGCTCGCCTCGTCTACGGAGAGGGCTCGCCTCGCCTACGGAGAGGGCTCGCCTCGCCTACGGAGAGGGTTCGCCTCGCCTACGGAGAGGGCTCGCCTCGCCTACGGAGAGGGCTCGCCTCGCCTACGGAGAGGGTTCGCCTCGCCTACGGAGAGGGCTCGCCTCGCCTACGGAGAGGGCTCGCCTTGCCTACGGAGAGGCACCCGTCCAGTAAGGACACCGACCCTGACATTGACACAGGCTGCCCTGACTTCATATGCATCCCTGCCACTACACACATGCCCCACACAAACACAGGCCTGGGTATTAGAGAAGTAGTTGAGGAGCTGGGAACTATGGGTGGGTCAGATGCAGGGAATGAAAGTGAGAGTGTGGCTGAACCCAGACGGTCTCAAAGACAGACCAGGGGTAGAATTCCCTGTAGATTCAGGAGTGATTATGTTTTGAAATAATTTGTGCAATTGCAAATGTTTTATACTTACCTTTATGCATGTCCATGTTTTTAGGTATTGAGGAGTGAAAAGTGTTATGATGCCGTGTTTTATTGTTTTCAGCTCTTCTGAGGCATCCTTATGTACTGGTTGAAATGTTACCTGTGTTGTGAACCTACCTGTGGGTACTGTCGTATGGAGTGACATGTTGTATTTTTATTTCTTCTTTTACTGAGGTCGCATCGTCATTTGGATGTTGGATGGCATGGCAGGGTTTCGCAGGGGGGAATGTAGCGGGTACAATTATATGCTGCGCCTTTAAGACGAGCTCACATGAACGCGCAGGTGTGAACGCGCAGGTGTGCTTGAGAGAGGAGCAGTGAGTTGGAACGAGCAACGTGGTCGGAGCGGTCGCGGTGTGGGCTCTTTGCAAGTACATCGTTTTGATAAGAAGATATTGCCGAGTGGTCATACAAAGTACGGGATACGTTGATTGGCGAGTGTTTCGTTTGGGAAGAGCAGGCCTGAACGTCGTCGGTATCGAGAGGTGAAGCGTGCGCCAGCTCACCCCTCCCCCACCCCGTGTGTGAACTGCGAGAGAAAGGAGCTACACGTGGTTGGTGTTCATTGTCCTGGACAGAGGAGAAGCGTGCGCCAGTGAGGCGTGGGTTCAGCGAGGGTTTTCGAAGTTTGCCCTGCCAGCCATCAGACACTCTTGACGTGCGATCTCTGCTGGATGGGTAATCTCTGACGAACAGAACTGTGAGCTGAACGGACTAACGCTCGCACGCGCACACACACACACACACGCACACACACACACACACACACACACACACACACACGCATACACAAGCCCACACTGGAGGAAAAGGACTGCTCATTCAGACTGAGATGTGTTACATGTCAATGTGAAAGTAAGAGTGAAATGCCTGTTTTGAGTTTATCTGCATTCAGTTAAGTTGATGATGTTGCATTTAAAGGGTATGGTTTATTAAGTGTACATTTCAAGCATTCAGGGTTGGATGGTGAATTAGAACAGATGTATTGTATGCATTGATTTGCCTTTCATGTAATTTCTTGCTAGTGACCAGTGTATTAATGAAACCATACCATATTGAAGTTCTTGACCCAAAGTTAACCGTTTTGTGTTTGAATATGTTTCCATAAGCTCTGTGTTTATCCTTGAGTAAACATTTAAAGGGAATAACAGCTGTAATTTCCCATTTCATTTACTTACCTGGGGGTAGGGGCGCCTCACCTGTTTAGATAGACCTAGGTAAAGTAGGGGGTAGTGTCAGGTCAGTTCGGCACTTACCTCGCACACACTGCACACACTTTTCACGGCCACCTACTAAACAGGAAACAACTTGCTCACTCACCTGAACATTGAGGCCATAGGTATTGGGTGTGGGGGACCTAGATCCTGTCCCACTCAGTCCTCCCCAGACTAAGTACTTTGTAACCCCTACAAGGCGGCGGTAATAATCCCGACCGTAACACATACTTAGAGCTTTTCATTAATGTTGAAAAGCTGCCTTGTGCCTTGTGGTTTAAACAGTTTATGTAAACAATAACAACCTTATTTTAATGTTGATACACCTCAAACCAAATACCAGAGAAACTCGCTCTGAATCAAACACACGTTTGCTACCATCGCGTTGGTAGCTAGCTAGCAGCTAAGAAGGAATATCTCAATGAACATCTATAACTGCATGTTTAGCACACCACAACTTGCTGATAGAACATCAACATGCTAAAAACACATAATTAGATGATTAGTCCTTACTTTTGAACACGTCCTAAAACGTACGTTTGTTTACAAGCCATGTATCACTCACCCAGTAGCTTGAAGCAGGAAGGGACACGATACAGTGAATCCAATTCACAAATTATTATTTAGTGATCCTAAAACTGTTGTTTGTTATATTCAGTGGGCTCTTCAACACTTAAACGTTCGTAATATGATTATTATTTAATTTTTAAAATGTTTAAAAATGTTTACCAAATGCTGGAGTTCTCATGCTTGCCAGCAATGATCAACCCGTGGGAGTCTCTCTCTCTCTCTCTCTCTCTCTCTCTCTCTCTCTCTCTCTCTCTCTCTCTCTCTCTCTCTCTCTCTCTCTCTCTGCACCACTAACTGTGTCCGTCTGCTGGTCAATCCGCCTAAACCTGTCGTCTGTCTGTCTGTCTGTCTGTCTGTCTGTCTGTCTGTCTGTCTGTCTGTCCCCATACCCGTCCACCTGTCTCAGGTGTGACGCCAGCATAGCCCAGCTGTCAGGAGATGTGAGCTCTTGGGGAAAGGAGATCCACAGTCTGCAGCAGGAGGTGACAGAGCTCAGGTCTGGTCTGGAGGTCAGGCTGAAGGACATGGAGCTGAAGGTAAGAGCCTCTGCACTGCAGACCTGGGCTGGGTATCAGACAGGCACAGCTGGCGTCCACTCAACCTGACCAAGCTCCAGCTAGGACACTTTGATCTGAGCTTTCCCTCCTTGTAGAGGAGACTTAGTCCTGCCTCTCACTGTATACAGGGCGTGAGAGGCACTTGTGTGTAGTATCTATATGCTAGGGTTGACTGGAGCAAGACTGTTGTATTTGGCAGATCCATTTTGAAGGGTGAGAGGGGACTTGCCCACAGGGCAATATACAGTGGAACTTAGATCTCTCAAACGGAAGAAGTGTAATATCAATTATGCAAACTCTGCTGTTATTGCCTCCAGCCAGTGTATGAGCAATCTGTTGATTGTTTTTTCCGCTTCACACACACACACACACACACACACACACACACACATACACACACACACACACACGCACACACACACGCGCACACACGCACACACACACACACACACACACACACACACACACACACACACACACACGCACACACACACACACATACACATACACACACACACACGCACACACACACACACACACACACCTTCCCCAGCATGCTCTATGTGCTCCATCTAGGCCTGGACGGTAAATCACTGAGACTGTGGCATGTTAACTCTGGGGGGGGGGGGGGGGGTAGTGGTGTCAAGAGCTGCCATAACTATAATTGGAAAAGAGTGAAAAGTGTCACAGGCATCCGTCAGCATCAGCACAAGCCACTAGAACACTGACTGACTGACAACTCAGTAGGAATGGGCTGCGATCGCACTGTGGAGTGTGTATGCGTTAATGCACGACAGGATCAGCATCAACAGCCGATATCCTCACACTTCTGGCGGTTGTGACCACGGGTCACATTTGAGGAGTGAATGGATGGCGTTTATAAAACGGATCCAACCAGGGGATTTTGGCAAGAAAACTTGTAAAATGTTAAAAATGGCGGGAATGGACCTATCGCTAAGCCACGCCCCCTTTGAAAACTCGGACAAACAAACAACGCTTCACTGACAGTGACTGACTGACCGACCGTGACTGAATGACATTCAATGACTTACAATGACGGGAGTTGGCAAATTTCAGATTTCTGATTTAAAATAATAGACATGTTTTTTAAAGATGACAAGAATATTTTGTCTAGAAGCTTTTCACCATCAGATATTAGCAAGTTGTTTGTCCGAGTTTTCTGCCTGTAGTGACTTTTGCTGTGTTATGATTGATTGGACAGTTTCTATTTTGGGGCGTGGCTTAGCGATAGGTCCATTCTAGTTCCATTCCAAGGATAGTTTCGGACTTTGTGGCTGTGTTCCACCAACTCTCGGATATTGACACTGAACCACACCTACCTTTGAATGGTGTGTTTGTATCGCAGACATACATCACACCACACAGTGTGTATTCGTGAGTATTCGTATCCAGTCTCAGGTGTTGACTATACAAAGAATTAGATCAAATCCTTTTTTTGTTTCTTTATTCAATTATTAATTTTTTCTTTGGTTTTGTTATAGCTCACAGGGAGGGGTGTGAGGTTGCAATGTTGCTAGAGAAACATGGGAGAGAGGGAGGGAGGGAGGGAGGGGTAGGGAGGGTACAGGCATGGGAGGGAGGGAGGGAGAGAGGGGAGCTGCAGAATCACTTGTCACTATCTCCAAGTCTTTTTTGCCTCTTTTGAGAGGTTCCCTCCTCTGACTGGTAGCCGCCAGGGTGTTGATCAGTGCCCACCTTTTTCTTTTCTTGGACACTCTCTGTGCCTGACCGGCAAGGACTCTGTTTTTGGTGTCTGTGTCTCTATCCCTTCTACGGTATGTCTCTTCAGAGAGGTTCCCTCCTCTGAATGGGAGCCACCATCAGCCACCTCCATTGCTCTCTTCCTGGACACCTTAGTCTGTGCCTGAGGTGCAAGCACCCAGTTGGTGGCCAGTTGGTAGTCCCCAGGTAGGAGAACGAGCGACCTTTGAAAGTCTCCCATCGTCAAAATTTGCCGTCCGCTTCGATCATCAGATATGACGATCATGGCTGCAGCAGCATGATTCATAGACACCCTCCCCCGAGGAGCCACAGAGGAAGAATGACCTAAGAGCATAACAATAGTCAAATAACATGTTATAGCATATTCACATTTATTTATTTTTAGCTTTTTTCTATCCTTTATTTATTTTGGTGTCCCATTAAAAAAGCACATTATTGGGCCCCGCGGTGGCGCAGCGGTCTAAGCATCAGTCTCTGGTGCAAGCTGCCCACCGGGGACTGGGATCGAATCCCGGTCTAGCCAGACCCGGATATGGCCTGGGCCCACAGGGAGCGGCATATTGAGCGGCCGCTCCCAAGGGGGGTATAGGACTATTTCCGGACAAGGATCCAACGCGCAACACCGCCCCCGGGGTGCCGGAATAACGGTGTTGGGCTCGAGGAGCCAGACAGCTAGTCTGCCTGGCTCTCTCCTCTGGGCTGCCGGCCACGGGGTCGTGTGGCGGATCCTACGCAATAGGCAGGGGATAATTGGATACTAGGTTGGGTGCAATTGGATATTAAATTGGGTGAAAAAGGGGATAAAATAAAATTTTTAAAAAAGCACATTCTTTTTAAGTTGTTACTATATCTTTTTTTAATTCCACCCCATAAAATTGTTTAGAAAAACATTTCTAGTATCAAAGTGAACAAGTCATTCACTAACCAAACAAAATTGATCTAAAGGTCAAGGCCCAGCTTGAGGAAGGGACCTCCTCTTCCTCTTCCTTCACCACAATCTGGCAAGAGGCATTGCGCTGCTGGCACTCCACTTCCTCCTCTTCATCATCACTGCTTATCACCACACTCTCCTCAGGCACATCATCGTCATCATCATCAGTGGAGGAATGACCTAAGAGCATAACAACAGAACATAACATGATAAAAGCATATTCACATTTATTTGTGTGTTATTTATTAGTGGTTTATAAATGCCTTATGGATGAAAGTTATTATAAAGTGTTAATGTGTGTTAATATGTTAACACATTGTTTCTTAAAATCACGACTTACCTGAGTTCCTTTCACTCCTTTTGCATTTAAAGTATGCCCAAAGTTTGCTATGTTGTTCCCCCATGGTATAAATTATATACTGATGGTACAATGTTTACAATTGTGTTTGCAGAGCAGGTTTATAGTCTCTATGATAATCCAAGCCTTTGATGTCATGATGTTAGTTTGTGACATCATAATCGCTGTTTCATACAAGGTTCTAGATGCTTCCCACTGATGGATGCTCCAATGTTACCATGTCAACAAGGATGATAAGGGTATAGTTGGAAATAATAATAATAATAATAATAATAATAATAATAATAATACTTCTACAACTACTACTAAGTCTCGCGAGACTTCTAAAAAAAATCTAGGTTCATTTTGATAAATCTTGCGAGACTTATCAAAATAAGCCTAGATTTTCCTTTAGAGACGTTGATGGAATACCCCCCAGGTCGTCCCCAGCTTGTTGATAAAACGTTTTGCCAGAAGTGAAGTCTGGCATTATGCCTTGCTTATGCCCATGCCAATGATGACAGCGAGCCAACCGAAGCCTATTTGTCAAATATGTTACAAGGCCATGCAGTCAAATAAAGCTCAACAAGTGTTACAATTATTTTTAAAAACCTGAATGAAAGTTATTTCAGTGGATTCAGTCTATACTATACTATACTAGTGTCAGTGTACGGTAAATGGTAAATATACTCTTGTCTGTCTGTCTGCCTGCCTGCCTGCCTGTCTGCTTATCTGTCTGCCCATCTCTCTGTCTGTCTGTCTGTCTGTTTGCCCGTATGTCTGTCTGTGCAGCTGTCTCAGGCAGTGGGGAGACTGGAGGCCTCTCTGACGGAGCAGACCCACAGCCAGAGGAGCTCCTGGACTGACCTGCACAACCACCTCAACCTCCTGGAAGCCAAGTGGGTCTAGAAACGTGTTCCCAAAAGGGCTCTCCCAAAACTTCTCCACTCACCACCACCTCTCCACTCCACTTTCAACACCTTTTTGTGTCACATCAAATCAGCAAAAAAACAATGTTGTGAATCAAGACCAAATCTTCAGCAGTGACCTATGAGAGCATACGGGCGGCTGGGTATAGATGGTTGGTTCGCCGCTAGAGAAACAGCTGGTCCAGAACACTTATATAAATATTTTTAATACAAAAACCCTCAACACTGACGTTTCCAATGCCGCAGGGAGAGAGGTGAGGCATGCCGAGAGGCATTGAATCAAGATATCACTCCCTGGTTCTGAGTGAGGGTTTTGCCTCTGGCGTTCTGTTGTTCTCTTGGAGGGACTGTGTTGCTTGCTGAAGGTTGTTTAACGCCTCCTTGCTTTCCATCAGCTGTTTTTGCTGGAGCTGTAACTCTCTGGGAGCTGAGGCTGTGCTATTTTTAGATATGTTTGGTAGGTGCCCTATTCAAGTGGAACCTAACGGCGAACATCACAGATGCTAAATTACAAAAACAACAACACAAACCTGATGTTAAGCCACAGAATATAACAGTTACATGCTACATGCTGTGGTAATGGTAACCCCTTAGATATAGCTCCAGGAAGATACCTCTTACTTCCTCCAGTACACAACACTAGGTCTGAATGTAGCTAACCCAGCGGGCAATATAAGAGATAGCAATCCCCTTGGGCTATTTACAACCCTTAAACACCATAAATGATGAGACAGAAATCGATTGCTGAATGTCCACTTGTTGTGTTTCTGTATCCACACTGAAACTACCTTTCAGGATTTGACCCGAGGTAATCAATCTGTTAGCGTTGGCTTGGCTGGGCGCCAGCGTCCGGTAGTGAACGAGACAGCCACCTAGTAGCAGACCTCCTGGGCCTGGCTCATCTGCAATCTGGGCACGTCTTTGTTACACAGCACAGCCCACATAGAGCCCACAAACTTCATTCACACACACACACACACACACACATACACGCACATACACGCATATACACAGCCTGCATACTGTGACACTTTAAATAAATGTGAAACAATACTATTGTGCAATATGACAACCCTAGTCGTCTATCTGTACAGTATAGTACAGTGGATAGTGTACATAGCCTTTATTTATGTAAACCAGCTCCTTCCCTTCTTGTGATTTTTTTTTAAAGTGTTTTTTTTCCCCTTTCCTAACACCAGGGGAGCCACCCCTCCTAAATGTCGTTGTTTGGTACCTGTACTGTAGCAATGACAATAAAGTCCATTCATTCATTCATTCATACACACACACACACACACACGTGTATACACACACACACACACACACACACACAGAGCCCACACAGACGTCATTCACACACACACACACACACACACATACACGGAGCCCACACACTGTTAGTGGCCCGCTTCATTGAAGCTTTTCAGTCCAAAGGACACACTTGATGTGAGGGCTGACAATGAGCCATGCCGTATTTCTGAAGGAGCTGTAGGAGTCACATCAGAAATCACCCATGTGGCAAATATTGATGAGTCATTGCGCCATGTTGGAATGTTGACTCAGCAGATCCAAGGTGACAGCTTTTTTATGTCACTCTGTATCTTTTTGGAAGGGACTCAACTCAGTGAATCATGGTTTTGTGTGAATACAGCAGAACGGACAGATGGCTTTTTTCTTTTTCTTTTCTCTCTCTCTCTCTCTCTCTCTCTCTCTCTCTCTCTCTCTCTGCCCTCTAGAGACAGATAGCAGATAGGGAAAAAAACAGCATTTGTCTGACTGGCTGTCGAACGAGCAGAGAGCAGAGTGTGTCCTGCCTGCCTGCCTACCTGCCTGCCTGCACGGCTCGCCGTCAAATTAAACGAAACCGAACAAAGTATGTGACAGACTGTGTGTCTGAGAAGGTCACTCTTACTAATTACCCCCCGAGTCGCCTCACTCTGAGTCCGAGTGCCTCATGTCACACAAGCGCTCCAGTATTCGGCCTGGAGGAGGAGAGAAACAGACCCGTTTCAGAAGTGATACACTGAACATCTCAAAAACACCCAAACACCTCACCTAAACCTGTGAATAATGTTAACATTCATGGTTTATTTGGTGTCCGGTGGGGGTAGCTTGCTCACATCATCAGCCGTGCAGCGTCAGATATTGACTCTTATGAAGCGTACACCAGGACACACCAGGACTTACACCAGGACACACCAGGACACTTCACAACCCGTCATCAAGGATCGCCAAATAACGCCAAATAACTGCTGTTCTGAACTGTTACTGCAAGTACAGTAAAAGTGGGAAATGTGATGCATACAGGATGTGGGCGTGTCCTCTCTGAACCTAGTGAGACGGGTGGGTGTGTGATCAGTACTCAAGATGTAAAAGAAAATCAGGGGGGATGGTGGGCTTTATCATATGGTGAACTGTGAGCATCATCTCACAGCGTCAGTGACTTCAGTGTCAGTGACTTCAGCGTCAGTGACTTGGTAAAAATGTCATTGTGCCCCCTCGCATGTGCCCCCTCGCCCACAGTATTTTACTCAATATGCGCAAAACGAAATGTTTAAATAATAGTAATACCACGTTCATTGATAAAAATGACATAAGGGATGGAAAGGGGGGGATGGCAGTTTTAGAAGGGGGATGATTTTGACCGTTTTTATTTCAAGGGGGATGCCATCCCCCCTCAACTCGAGTGCTGGGTGTGTGTGTGTGATCCAACTCCTCCTCTGCCTCCCTGCAGGAGCTCCAGCGGTCTGAAGGAGGCCATGGAGGACACACACACGCTGAGGAGATGGACGGAGCAGCAGCTACGCAGCTCTGAGCAGACACACACGCAGAGCAGTGAGCAGACACGCTCTCTACTGCGAGACAAGATGGTAACGTGTGTGTAAGGCGTGATATGAGTGAATTGGGTGGGGGGGGGGGGCCTGAGTGAGTACAGGATGTGACTGGTGGTCAGAGGAACAAGGAAGCAGAGCAGTGGTCCTTCTCTATAGTGGCATGGCTTGTGTTGTTGTGGTGGGGTGTGTGTGTGTCTATGTGTGTGTATTACTATTAGGTGAGAGACTGTGAGTTGTGTGTCTACAGGTTGATCCTCAGTGAGCAGCTTAATCCATTTTGTATGTGTGTGTGTGTGTGTGTTTGTGTGTTTGTGTGTCTGTCTGCCTGTCGTCTGTCTGTCTGCCTGCCTGCCTGCCTGTCTGTCTGCCTGTCCACCTGTCTGCCTGCCTGCCTGTCTGTCTGTGTGCGTGCCTGTCTATCTGTCTGTGTGCCTGTCTACAGGTGGAGGTGGAGGGGAGGCTCAGTGAGCAGCTGGGCCTCCTGGCTGTGCGCGTGGAGAGAGCCGAGCGCCATCTGGAGCAGGAGCACCAGGCGGACAGGGTGAGACGCTCGGAGACTAAACTCCTCAACAGGATCAGCACGGTGGACACGGGCCTCCGGGAGGAGCTGCAGCTGGTCAGACAGGAGTACCAGTCAGGTCGGTGTCCAGCGCCCTGCATCCCTCCTCAGGCAAACTGTGTGTGTAGGGGGGGGTTCCACATGAGCGACCAGCCGACCACATAGGTGACAGCAGCTGGTGAAACAAGGAACAAGTCCGGCGGCCAACCGACCGACCGAATGTTTTTAGACAGATTTTTATTCTGAAAATGTTTTTAAAATGTCACTGCATAGGCTACCTAGTTGGTGTGCAGTAGTGGGGGTTACTCACCGAATCCATTGTATTGCAATGTTTTGGCTTGATTAGCGAGTGTGTCGATTTAAAAAATAAATAAAGGTCAGAGCAGTTTGATTGGTTGGCGACTTGTTCCCGTTTTCACCAGCTGCTGTCACATAGGACAACTGGGTTTATCAAAGTTTATTACAGAAAGGACACCATCATAGAATGAGACTGAGAAACAGGCAGAGAGGGAGTGTGGGAAGCAGAGGGAAGGGATGGGAAGCTCCTTCAATCAAATATCATACAAAATTACAACATTA